>NC_091952.1:67935955-68213455 GCF_031021105.1 Erythrolamprus reginae
AAGCATTTCAACTTCTGCTTACACATTTCCAGGGATCAGATAATGCCATCTAATTAAGCAATTTATTCCACTGGTTAACAGTTCTTATCAAGTGGGACTATCTCATAATATCTAACTGATTAGTTCTGATCCTACCGAGTCTAGGGTGACAAGCCTATTCCCTCTTCCATATAATAGAAGCTATAGATATTTACACTTTAACATATTTCTCATCTTCTCCTCACCCGTCTTCTCTTTTGCAGAACTTGCCCTTATTCTTTTAACTGTTCCCAATAGTGCTGAATTTCCAGTCTCCGCCATCTTGGAGTTCACATATTCTGAATTCACTTCAGATTGTCAGTAGCCCTTTGAGATTGTGGTGTTCAGAACTGGACACAATATCCCATTTGGGACCTGAACAAGGCAGAGTGAGACAGTGCTTTTTCCATAATCTGGACTCCAAGTTAATGCATCGAAATGTAGCATTTTTTCCTTTAAGCAACTCCAATTGTAGCTTTCAGTTTGAGATCTACTACAACATCCAAATTCTTTTCACAATTGCTATTGCAATTTTCCCATTATATATTTATATATCCCCTCCCGCCCCCAAAATGCAAGAGTTCACATTTCTGTCAATTAAATTCCCTTTTATTCATTTGGATCACTGTTCAAACTATCTATCTATCTATCTATCTATCTATCTATCTATCTATCTATCATCTATCTATCTATCTATCTATCTATCATCTATCTATCATCTATCTATCATAACTCTTGACTCCCAGTGACTAATATTTGAATCTTATTTCTCTTATGGAGTGCTAGCAATGGCACGTACATTCCTTTTTTGTACCATATTTTATGTTACATTAAATCAAGAAACACATTTTCCCTTGGTTATAATATTGGATCAATTTTTTAGCTTCATCTTAGGAATGCTTTTCTTTGCGTTTTAACAAGATAGTTCAGAAATTGTACATGTGCTAGGGGATTTTATATTTTGGTTGGTAGGAATCATAGGGTTTTTTTTAATATTGAATTTATTTTTAATAGTAATTTAATAGTAGTGGCCACTATAAAAAAACAATATAAAAAAGATAAATAGAAGGTGAAGAAAAGTAAGAAAATGGGAAAAATGGAGAAAAGAAAGAAAAGAATAAGAATACAGCAAAAAAAGAGGAAATATATAAAGAAATGACTTCCTACTTCATAAGTACAGTATAAACAATTTTAGTAACTGAACTTTTCTTACAATAGCCCATCTCTTATCTATAAACACATTTATAAATATATAAACAGATCCTGAAAGCTTCATCATTGGGAGAAAAGAAATGATCATTGTCAAATAATCTTAAAATTTGTGAACTTGAAAGGAAAAATGGAGGTTAACAAGACTGGACTCATTAGAAAAAGGGTGGAATTAAAATTGAGGGAGGGGCATGTCACTCACTCCTAGCTTTCTTTCAGATTTCCATAAGGTTTGTTGTGAGAGAATTTAAACATTGAATGAGTAGTTATGCAGTCACTCATGGTTTGCCAGAAGATTTTTTGAAGTCAAAAATAGCAAGCTTTCAACTTTGTTTACATTCAGTGGCTTATTCAGTGCACCCTTTTTCAGATCCTCCAAATGTTGACTCCACACTTCTGGAAAAACTAAAGAAGGAACCTATTGTGATAAAGGCAGGAAAAAATGCCATGGTTAAGATTCCATTTGAAGGTCGGAAACCAGTCAGAGTAATGTGGTTAAAGGATAACCAGGAACTTCTGGATGATGACAGGATGAACATAGATTCTTCAGAGTACTTTACTCGACTCTCCATACCCAGCACCAGGCGGAAGGATACTGGAGATTATAAAGTGAGATTAAAGAATGAGTGTGGAAGTCTTGATGTTCCTGTCAAGCTGGAAGTGATAGGTGAGGAAACTGTAGTATTCAGGCAACTATTTTTTGTTTGTGTGTGTGTGTGTGTGTGTGTGTGTGTGTGTGTATGTTTTATACATATGTACAAACTGTTAAACGTTTATACATGGAAGAATTTTTATACCCTCTTCATGGGAAGCTGGATAAAAATAAGTTGATGTAAAATGAAATAGGCAATGCTTTTCAATTTAATCAAAGACAGATACAAGAAGTTTGTTTATAGCACTATAGTGTTCAGCAGTGATGTTCACATGGCCTTCTGTGGTCACTAGGACATTTACATGGGAACATAGGTGAGAGACGTTTCAGGGGTCACAGCAGTGGTGGGATTCAAATAATATAACAACTGGTTCTCTGCCCTAATAATTTCTTCCAGCAACCAGTTCACCAAACTCCTTAGAAAGTTAACAACTGGTTCTCCTGAAGTGGTGATAAGTGGCTGAATCCCATAACTATGCCACAGCATATGGTGAGATGGCCACAGAAAAGCAAAGTGTATTATACACTGCTCAAAAAAATAAAGGGAACACTTAAACAACATAATATAACTCCAAGTAAACCAAACTTCTGTGAAATCAAACTACTTACGAAACAACTCTGATTGACAATCAATTTCACATGCTGTTGTGCACATTCAACTTTGTACAGAACGAAGTATTCAATGAGAATATTGCATTCATTCATATCTAGGATGTATTATTTGAGTGTTCCCTTTATTTTTTAAAGCAGCAAATACTGTCTTGCATTAGAAAATGGATCACTTCCTGTCTCATCTTTCTATCTAGTAATGGAATCTGGACGTAGAGGGGATATAGGTGAAAAAAAGGTCAGAGGAAGCCATTTGCAAAAAAAAAAGTTGAGAAATCTTGGTATATATATTATATTGGAATTTTAATTTTTTATTGGTGTAAAATATTCTACCAATTTTTTTTCTGAACTCTCCTTTGATCAAATGTTTTGTTTGGTCATTATTGTTGTGTATGTTCTTTCTGAGGAAAAGGAATCTCATACTGAGAATCAGAGATGGAAGTTTCTACCACTTGGGCAGAATACTTGTTTCTTAGAGAGAAGACAATTGCAGTAGTAGACAGATGAGCAAGAGGAGACAAGAATAAGTTGCTAGTACAGTATTTAATTGATTAGCATCTGATTCATTGTTTCAATATAATCAAGGGAATAAATAGTGTATTTATAGTATTGTTAGCTTCTTTTTTATAATTTATTTGTACCTAGCCTTAGTCTGCTAGTTTCTCTTAAGCGATTATAACAAACCCTAATCCTTGCTCATTTTCTCTGTTTCGGTCTTTCATTCAGATAAGCCACAATCACCAATAGGCCCTATAGCGGTTGTAGACAGTTCTGCAAATGGCATAACTATTCAGTGGAAACCCCCAAGAGATGATGGTGGTAAACCAATCCAGGGTTATATTATTGAGAGGCAACAGGTTGGTAGAAAGACCTGGGTGACACTGGGAAAAACCAGTGGAAGCACTACTATTTTCACCACCAACAAAGTGGAACATGACAAAAGCTATTACTTCAGGGTGAAAGCAGTGAATTCCTTGGGCACCAGTGAGGCCCTGGAATCTGACGAAGTCATGGCTGCTGCAAAAGGTGATTTGTCATTTTCTATATATTTGTCAAAGGATTATGACAATGTCTAACGCTGTTGCAAAACCTAAAGAGTTTGTCATTAATATTAAATATAGACTGCACTCTACTGAACATGAATATTGCCATTCAATCTCATGAGTACTTTCCACAAATATTATTTCTTGAGTATTTCAGGCAACATCAGATGTATTATTTTGGCAGTTCTTACAGAAAGCTCCTAAAATCATGCTAATGTATTATCTTTATTAATCTTAATTAATGCAATAAATTAATACAATAAGTAATAATAGAAGATTTATTTTCTTTGCTAATATGGATCCAAGATATTCAAGAATCAATTTTGAACTGTTGCTACTTCTTGGTATAGAATAAAACAAAGCCACATTCACAACTGTAAGGAAAGCCTCTACATCTTATTATGGCCCGATCTCTCTCTCTGAAAGTTTTGGAATTCATTATACCAGGGGTCCCCAAACTTTGCCACTTTAAGACTTGTGGACTTTCAGAATGACACATTTGAAGACATGTGCACTATACTGTATCTGCTTCTCATTGCAGGGAGAGATAATTTATTTGATCAGAGTCAGAGGTAGCCTGCTAAGGTGGAACGGTGACTTGTGCTCACCTCCATGGCTCTGAGTGCTAGCGGAGTCCAGTGCGATTATGCTACTGTACCTGTGCAGGTAGCAAAATCACGTGCGGAGATGCAGGTGCAGCCCTGTTTGGGCACGTTTTTTTGCTTTTGCACCTGCATCTCCATGCACGATTTTGCTACCTGCACAGGTGCAGTAGCATAATTGCGCTGGACTCCGCTAGCACTCAGAGCCATAGAGGCAAGCACACATCACTGTTCCACTTTAGCAGCCCACCTCTGATCAGAGTCTTCCGGGCATCTGATGAATCCTATTGGATTTCAGAGGGGACTTGAGGAGTGGTTCCCGAGGCTCTGATGCATGATGCAACTGAGACCTAGGGAGTTGTATCACTGATATGGGATCCCCCTGTAAATGTGTCCTAGGGAGTTCCTTAACTTTTAGGACTCCAGCGGTAAAGCAGCAGAAATCCTACAGCATTTCTGCTATAGGATGGAGGGAAATTCAGGGCAAACCTGATGGGGTTTATGGTGAAATATGATCTTATGGTAATAAAATCAACAAAACCTAATGATGTTAACCATTAGCACGTTTGCAGATCATAAGTTGGCAGCCATCTTCACTGTCTTCAGTAGTCAGTTAAAATCAGTTTTGACTTACTTTACTTTTAAAATCGTATCCTCTCTTAGCTGTTTTTTTATTATCTTAGTTGACAAACAACAAAATTTTAAAATCTTGGAAACAATTCCTCAGCTTCTCCAAGCCCTCCTGGTCCACCTAAAGTTAACAGTGCCAACAAAGATGCCATCACAATTTCATGGTCTGCACCACATAAAATAGGGAATTCACGAATTTTGGGCTACAGAGTTGAAAAACGCAAGAAGGGTAGTAACTTCTGGACATCTGTCACTGATTTGCCCATAACAGGTAAGTAATTTATGTTTCTATAAGAGCTAGGTAATTTTTGCAATGGTGTAGATTGAGACAAAAGTCAATCATGCTGTGGTCAGTATTGGGAAAGGGATCATATATTTGTAGTTCATAAATTGAGCTCAAGCTGTTGAAGAAGATGTGATCAAGGCAGTTATAGAGTCTAGAGTTATTCGTTACTAGTTGTTCTAGTCCCAGATTAGTAATAGTGTCTTGTAGGGTTGCATGGATGGATTCAGTCGTAGTTTCATATATATAAGTGGATCACAAGCTTCCTAACAGACAGGAAGCAGAGATAAAGTTAGGCAAAATCACATCAGATACCTGTACAATTAGCACACACATACCCCTGGTTGTATGCTCTCACCATTGTCTCATTTGAGACAATGATGAAGCTGCATACAAATGGCATGTTGATCAACTAGCCTCATGATGCAACAATCTGGGACCGAACACACTCCAAACCATAGAAATGGTGGTAGATTTTAGAAGAAACTCTCCCATTCTGCTACCTCTTACAATACTACACAAAACAGTATCAACAGTAAAGACCTTCAAATTTCTAGATTCTATCATATCTCAAAACTTAAAATGGTCACTTAACATAAAAACATCATTAAAAAAGCACAACAAAGAATGTTATTTCTGTGACAACTCAGGAAGCTCAAACTGCCCAAGGAGCTATGATGTAGTTCTACAGAGGAATAACTGAATCTGTCATCTGCATCTTGATAATTGTCTGGTTTGGTTCTGCAACCCAACACAACAGACACAAGCTTCAGAGGATAATCAAAACTGCAGGAAAAAAAATCCTGCCAACCTGCCTCCCACTGAGGACCTGTATGTTACACCAATCAAAAAGAGGGCTGTGAAAATATTTACTGACCCCTTGCATCCTGGACATAAATTGTTTCAACTCCTACCCTCAAAACAACACCATAGAGAACTGCACACCAAGACAACTAGACACAATAACATTTTCCCCCCAAACACCACCACTCTGCTAAACAAATAATTCCCTCACCACTGTCAAACTATTCCCTAATTTTTAGGTTTATTTTTCATTTTTTAATGTGGGCTAAGTTATAAGGATAATAATTGCAAACGCAATAATGTGCATACATCCATTGTTTATGATAAAACTGTTTATTTATGCTACAGACAGAAAGTATACAGTGAATGGTTTGAAGGAGGGACTGCAGTATGAATTCCGTGTGGCTGCCATCAATAACGCAGGCGTGGGCGAGGCCAGTGCACCTTCAGAATCTATTTGTGCTCAAGTTCCTTTGAGTAAGTAGTTTACTTCCTCTCTTATATTTATTTTCTCATTATTCAATATATATTTATGCTACTTCCCTCATAACTGTGTCTTTAAGCTGCTTGCAATAAATAATGTATTAGTAGCGGCACTGAAAAACTGCAAAGGTAGCATGTGGATAGAAGAAGTTATTTCATACAAAGTAGTGGCATGTGATGACTTCTCTCACAATCATGTAGTAACATGAAATGTCCCCTCCCAAAGCATTGTGCTTCTCTCAAAGGACAAGATAATCATTAACCATACTCACAAATTCCTTTTAAAAAACATATTTCTTTAATTATTAATTTGTTAGGATTTTTTAAAAAAAACTAATAAGATTATCTAAAAAAGAAGTAAGTGAACAAATACCATATACCAAATAATGAGACGAGGTATTTGGAGTTCTATACATAAAATGGGATTTGTCTAGCTTTTATTGAATGGATGATAGTCAATTTTCAGGAAATTTTAGTACAGTAGCTATTCCATTGACAGTAGGACAAAGTAAGTTACTACAGTGATACCTTGTCTTACAAACTTAATTGGTTCCAGGATGAGGTTCTTAAGGTGAAAAGTTTGTAAGACGAAACAATGTTTCTCATAGGAATCAATGGAAAAGCGATTAATGTGTGCAAGCCCAAAATTCACCCCTTTTGCCAGCCAAAGTGCCCGTTTTTGTGCTGCTTGGATTCCCCTGAGGATCCCCTCCATGGGAAACCCCACCTCTGGACTTCTGTGTTTTTGTGATGCTGCAGGGGAATCCCAGCAGGGGAATCCCAGCAGTGCAAAAATGAGCGCTTCGCTGGCAACGGAAGTCCGGAGGTGGGGTTTCCCAGTGAAGGGAGCATCAGTGAAATCGCAGCATTGCAAAAACACCAAAGTCCTCGAAACCCTACTTCCAGACCTCTGTATTTTTGCGATGCTGCGATTTCACTGAGGCTCCCTTCGCTGGGAAACCCCACCTCCGGACTTCTGGGAAACCCCACCTCCGGACTTCTGTTGCCAGCGAAGTGCCCGTTTTTGCACTGCTGGGATTCTCCTGCTGAAGGAACTAAAGAAGGAACCTATCGTGATAAAGGCAGGAAAAAATGCCATGGTTAAGATTCCATTTGAAGGTTGGAAACCAGTCAGAGTAATGTGGTTAAAGGATAACCAGGATTCCCCTGCAGCATCACAAAAACATGGAAGTCCAGAGGTGGGGTTTCCCATGGAGGGGATCCTCAGGAGAATCCCAGCAGTGCAAAAACAGGTGCTTCACTGGCAACGGGAGTCCAGAGGTGGTGCATCCCAGCGGCGGCGGTGGGTTTGTAAGGTGAAAATAGTTTGTAAGAAGAGGCAAAAAAAATCTTAAACCCCAGGTTTGTATCTCGAAAAGTTTGTATGATGAGGCGTTTGTAAGACGAGGTATCACTGTATTTGAAAATGTTCTGTGGTGAGGGAAAGAAAGAATGAAGAACAGGGGTTCCTACTGGTTTTCAGTAGACCATAAAGAGTTAATAACGCAAAGGAAACAATGGGAAACAGAATGTAAAAGAGCAACCCTGAAATGATATCAAAATGTTAACACTCCCTTTTCCAGAATCTCCAGGTCCAGTGAAAGATCTAAAAGTGGTTAATACTGACTACTGCAGCTTCTCCTTATCATGGAGGAAACCAGAAGAAGAAAGTTGTGTCAAAGGATATATTGTTGAGATTCGACACTCTGATACCCTGAAATGGACTCGGTGTAATACTGTCCCAATACAAACAACTGCATATACATTTAGAGGATTAAAAGCCAGGGAGCCATATTTCCTACGTGTGAGAGCAATTAATGATGGTGGTTTGGGTGACCCAGTTGAAATGGATACTTGTGTTCAGGCAGTACCTTCTTCTGGTAAGTCAAACTATGTAAATTCTGCTTTGAAAATTAAATATTTATAGAAATAATTCTGGACTACCTTATTTGAATGACATCTCATGACTGTTCCTCCTGTTTATATGAAATTCTGTTCAAAAATAGTGAAAGGAAAAAGCAAAGCATGTGAAATCTATGATATAGCTGTTATTTAACAGGTGGGCAAGAGGCTGGAGAACGAAAGGATATGATTCAAGGTATTGAGGATAAGGACAGAAAGGTCAGATCTTATGAAGGTCCAGGTAAGTTGAGGTTAGTCCTATAAATTAATTATTAAAGAATTGGGTTTTATGGGAGAACTTGAAAGATAAAAGGAAACAATCTGATAAATTATGGACGTTACTCTAGATCTTGTGTCTCCAATCTTGGCAATTTAAAGACTTGTGGACTTCAACTCAGCTTTGCTGGCTGAGGAATTCTGGTGAGTTGAAGTCCATAAGTCTTCAAGTTGCCAAGGTTGGAGACCTATGCTCTAGATCAGTGATGGTGAACCTATGGCATGTGTGCCACAGGTGGCACACGGACCCATATCTGCTGGTATATGAGACGTTGCCCTAGCTCAACTCCAGTATGCATATACTTGCTGGCCAGCTTATTTTTGGCTTAAATGGAGGCTGTGAGAGGACATTTTCAGGTTCTGGAGGGTGTGAGGTATGGGGGGTGAGGGAGTTTTCACCCTCCCCAGGCTTCAGGGAAGCCTCTGGAGCCTGGGGAGGGCACAAAACAGGTCTACCGGGCTGAACGGAAGTTGGAAAATAGGCTGTTTCCAGCCTGCAGAAGCCTCCCGGGAGTGAGGGTGGCAGGGGAGGACATTTTTGCCCTCCCCAGGCATTGATTATGGGTGTGGACACTCATGCATACACAATAGTGCGTGTGCATGTGCTTTCAGCACCTGAGGAAAAAGGGGTTCGCCATCACTGCTCTAGATAGTTCTGGAAAAGGTTAACATTATTGAAAGAACAGAAGAGACCTTTGAAAGAAAGCCAAAACCAGAAGACATTGTATCCAGAGAGATCTGGAAAAGTTACATAGTAGTTACATTGAAGAAGAAATGGAAGAATAATGCTTGGGACATATTTAGCTCAACTGTCCTATCTAGGGTATTTCCGAACTTGAAACCTTCAAGATATATTGGATTATCACCATTTATAGCTGTAGGAAGTATTTTAATGGAGATGTTTGCAAATGTCTGACTGTGAAGAAAAGACAGCATCACTGCTTTCCTTATTAATATTTAACAACTGTAGAAAGGAAATGCATTTAACTGATTATTTTTCAGTCATTTTTTAAATGAAATGGGATTTTAGGCCATTGCATGCTTCTTGGATGATAAAACATCTCGATTCTATAGAATATGCAGTGGGGATTGAGGAGTTGTTTTGAACGTTTTATATATTGCAGTTACTGTACTGAACAATATTATGCCGAAACATACTTACATATGTATGTATGCATGTATGTATATATGTATGTATATATTTCCAGTTAACCCCAAGTTCTTAGTGAAGGATACTGTTGAAAGTTTCATGAATGTGAAAGCAGGGGATCCCATCCATGTGCAACTTCCTTTTGAAGTAAGTATAGCTTTTGCAAGCAATATATAATAAATATGTTTCTGTGCTTTTTTATATGTCAGTAAATAAAGCTATGTAGAGATTTGGAACTGTTATAAATATTTTACATGTTACTTTATAATAATCCTTGAAATGAAAGAAAAGGTAGAATAGTTAGAATAATTTGGTTGTCTTATTTGGAGTTACTTCTCATTAGAGAAATTTATATCTTGAGCTAGGGGTAGTGATTTACCCCCGGACGCTGAGTAACGACGCTGAGACATGTTGTGGATTAAATATGGGTCATTTATTGAATTAACATAAATTTAAATAAATTTAAATACGTCAATTTAAATATTTAAATTCAGAACGAACTAAGGACCTGCAGAGGCCAAAACTAACGGGGCAGAAATTCCTACCAGAAAATTCCTTGGCAACATTGGGCAAAAACTCCTGCTGAACCAGGTGAAGGTAACCACCTTCACCTGGATCCAAGCCACGCCCCTTCGCGTGTGGGAGGAGTTCACCCTCCAATCCCCGTGGGAAATTGGACCCGGTGATTCCCATGGACATCCTCTCTCCAATCCCCGACGTTGCTCCAACCTCTAGTTCCTGGAGAGAGGCGGTCCATCACCCTTTGAAGGATGCCCAAAGGAGCATGTGCTGTTGCTTCTAAATGCCCATTTCCGCCCCTAACCTGCCCAACCCCAATGACCAAAGGGAGGCCTATACTGACATCTAAGTGCGCCGCACCCCCTAACCAATCCAATCCGTGCCGTCAGTGTGGAATAGGCGAAAAAACGGCCGCCTCTAAAGGGGAGGCCGCAAAAAATTCCTATTCGGCCCCGAGGCGATCTCCTCAGGACACACTGTTGATAGCGGAGGGTGGGCGGGTGTTCACTTTCATTAAGCCGAGGGCAAGGGGGAGGTACTGCCTGAATCCCCCTTAAATAGGGCGACTCAGGACCTCCCCCGTCCAGCAGGCAGCACGCTACCCTGGCGCGCTGCCAAATCTGAACTTCCGGGTTCCTGAGGAACCCGGGGGAGGTCCTGCCTGAATCGCCCCTAAATAGGGCGATTCATGACCTCCCCCATCCAGCAGGCAGCGCGCTACCCTGGCGCGCTGCCAAAAGCAGAACTTCCGGGTTCCAGAGGAACCCGGAAGTCCGGAGCTCGAAAGAGCTGCTGCCAGCGTCTCCCAGCCCCGGAGGTAATTTCAGCCGGCGGTTTTAATCCGTCGGCTGTGTATTTCTGACAGTCTCAAAATGGGTGAGCAGTGTGGTCGGGCAGTAGGAAAAGCAAGTAGGATGCTTGGCTGTATAGCTAGAGGTATAACAAGCAGGAAGAGGGAGATTATAGACCACATTTGGAATACTGTGTTCAGTTCTGGAGACCTCACCTAGAAAAAGATATTAGAAACATAGAAGTCTGATGGCAGAAAAAGACCTCATGTTCCATCTAGTCTGCCCTTATACTATTTTCTGTATTTTATCTTAGGATGGATATATGTTTATCCCAGGCATGTTTAAATTCAGTTACTGTGGATTTATCTACCACGTCTGCTGGAAGTTTGTTCCAAGGATCTACTACTCTTTCAATAAAATAATATTTTCTCATGTTGCTTCTGATCTTTCCCCCAACTAACTTCAGATTGTGTCCCCTTGTTCTTGTGTTCACTTTCCTATTAAAAACACTTCCCTCCTGGACCTTATTTAACCCTTTAATATATTTAAATGTTTCGATCATGTCCCCCCTTTTCCTTCTGTCCTCCAGACTATACAGATTGAGTTCATTAAGTCTTTCCTGATACGTTTTATGCTTAAGACCATTCTTGTAGCCCGTCTTTGGACCCGTTCAATTTTGTCAATATCTTTTTGTAGGTGAGGTCTCCAGAACTGAACACAGTATTCCAAATGTGGTCTCACCAGCATTCTATATAGCGGGATCATAATCTCCCTCTTCCTGCTTGTTATACCTCTAGCTATGCAGCCAAGCATCCTACTTGCTTTCCCTACCACCTGACTGCACTGATATTGACAAAATTGAACAGGTCCAAAGACGGGCTACAAGAATGGTGGAAGGTCTTAAGCATAAAACGTATCAGGAAAGACTTAATGAACTCAATCTGTATAGTCTGGAGGACAGAAGGAAAAGAGGGGACATGATCGAAACATTTAAATATGTCAAAGGGTTAAATAAAGTTCAGGAGGGAAGTGTTTTTAATAGGAAAGTGAACACAAGAACAAGGGGACACAATCTGAAGTTAGTTGGGGGAAAGATCAAAAGCAACATGAGAAAATATTATTTTACTGAAAGAGTAGTAGATCCTTGGAACAAACTTCCAGCAGACGTGGTTGGTAAATCCACAGTAACTGAATTTAAACATGCCTGGGATAAACATATATCCATCCTAAGATAAAATACAAAAATAGTATAAGGGCAGACTAGATGGATCATGAAGTCTTTTCTTGCTGTCAGTCTTCTATGTTTCTATGTTTCTATGAGCTGATATGACAATGCAATAAAATTCTGTGTGCAGGTATCATTTTTTTTAAAAAAATGAGGTCTTCCTTGTTTACTTGGAATTCTAGATATTGTCTGTGCTGATATAAGTAAATTAAGAAGTTCTTGTTTGGCTTAGCCATGATGGTGAATCTGTGCTACACATGTCAGACATGCCCTCTCTGCTAGCACATGCACCGTCGCCCCAGGTCAGATCTCCATGGCATTTCTTTTGTGAGCTTCTGTTTCCTTGCAAATGATGAAACAGAAGCTCATGAAAAGAAAAGATCTTTTCTTTTGGAGAGAAAAAACAAACTGTTGTCAAATGTAAATATAGTTGCTTTAATGAGCCATTATGCCACAGAATAAATATAGTTGAAACTAAAGGAAACATAGAGAAATAGATATTGATAATTTAAGGAGATTAAGATATATTAGTAAATAGGAATTGAAATAGTTGCAAATGAATAAGCTGCAAACAAAAAAAATATCCTGCTATATAGCAGATATCTACTTTAAGTTCTGATACCAAAGTTACTTAATGTGTAAAGCATAATGCTTTATTTTGTCTTGTTTGTTTGTACGTATGCTTTTTTTTCTATGTCGTTTTGTTTTTATTAATGTAAATAACTAATAAAGATATTTTTTTTAAAAAAAGTTTGGCTGTGCTGCCAATCTTGGGATGCCCCACCTCCTGCCATCCATGTGCATGTCAGGACATGCACATGTTTCTTCATGCGTGCGCGCACACACTTTTCAGTTTGGGCATCCATGTCCATGAAGTTTAGGCATTCAATGTCTAAAAGGTTCACCATCACTATAAGATCACTTCAATACGAATGGAAGAAACTCCAGCCTATCTGTCATCAACTACCACATGAATCCCAGCAGCCGATAAGGTCCCACAGAGTTGGCCTTCTCCGGGTCCCGTCGACTAAACAATGTCGTCTGGTGGGCCCCAGGGGAAGAGCCTTCTCTGTAGCGGCCCTGGCCCTCTGGAATCAACTCCCCCGGAGATTAGAACTGCTCCCACCCTCCTTGTCTTCAGTAAACTACTTAAGACCCACCTATACCGCCAGGCATGGGGGATTTGAGACACCTTTCCCCCAGGCTTGTTATAATTTATGTTTGGTATGTATGTGCTGTTTGGTTTTTAATTTTGATAGGGTTTTTAGTTTTTTTTTTTTTAATATTAGATTTGTGCCTGTATAATACTGTTTTTATCATGTTGTGAGCCGCCCCGAGTCTTCGGAGAGGGGCGGCATACAAATCTAATAAATTATTATTATTATTATTATTATTATTATTATTATTATTATCAACTGCTGTTATGACACAATAAAGAAAATAATGGAGAAGCAATGTAGTACAATGTAAGCAATGTAGTACAAACTGTTACATAGAAGCTGGTTTATGCTACTGCCATGTATACATTTTGAAAGTAATTTAAAATCAATGTCCTTTTCATGTTTATCAGGCACCCCCATCTTCTGAAGTGATTTGGCTGAAAGATGGACTTTCACTGCCAGTAAAGGCCACAACTGCCACCAGAGAAGGACTGAGCCAACTCATCATACCAGAAGCTGAGATTTCTGACAGTGGACAGTATGCTTTCAGCCTTCAAACTGAACATGGGAGAAAGGAAATGTTCAGTTTTCAAGTTCAAGTTCAAGGTAAAGTTCATACAAGGAAATTAGCAACTATCTACATTCTACATTTGATCCTATGGCCTTACCTGGAAAACTAGTCATGTAGAATCTAGAACCTAGAATATTAGGGTTGGAAAGGACCTTGGAGATCTTCTAGTCCAACTCCTTGCTTGAGCAAGGAGTTCTGTGTTAGCAAATACTTCAAAAGAAAAGGATTTAGGCGTAGTGATTTCTGACAGTCTCAAAATGGGTGAACAGTGCAGTCAGGCAGTAGGGAAAGCAAGTAGGATGCTTGGCTGCATAGCTAGAGGTATAACAAGCAGGAAGAGGGAGATTATGATCCCGCTATATAGAATGCTGGTGAGACCACATTTGGAATACTGTGTTCAGTTCTGGAGACCTCACCTACAAAAAGATATTGACAAAATTGAACGGGTCCAAAAACGGGCTACAAGAATGGTGGAAGGTCTTAAGTATAAAACGTATCAGGAAAGACTTCATGAACTCAATCTGTATAGTCTGGAGGACAGAAGGAAAAGGGGGGACATGATCGAAACATTTAAATATATTAAAGGGTTAAATAAGGTCCAGGAGGGAAGTGTTTTTAATAGGAAAGTGAACACAAGAACAAGGGGACACAATCTGAGGTTAGTTGGGGGAAAGATCAAAAGCAACATGAGAAAATATTATTTTACTGAAAGAGTGGTAGATCCTTGGAACAAACTTCCAGCAGACGTGGTAGATAAATCCACAGTAACTGAATTTAAACATGCCTGGGATAAACATAGATCCATCCTAAGATAAAATACAGAAAATAGTATAAGGGCAGACTAGATGGACCATGGGGTCTTTTTCTGCCGTCAGACTTCTATGTTTCTATGTTTCTATGAGCAGGATTGAAGCTTTGCCTATTTTTAATATGCATTCTTAATTTATTATTAAATAATACATTATACTAAATATAATCTGCATTTGAATTAAAAAGGGGTGGACCTTTAATTGCATAACTGAGGTCACCATCTTGACTCTTTTGGACTTTCTTGTCTGTCACAAACTGTATGCAAAGACATTAAAGCTTGAAAAAGGAAAAAAATAAAATATCCTAACTACTGTCTATATAATAATCCTTCAGCAAGAAGAATATCAACTGTGCATTACCCACGAGTGCATCTTTCCAAGTGAAGTTTCAAGCTAAAATTGCCTAATTTATAGAGAGCCTCTGCTCTTTCCAATTCAGCTTGAAAGGTGGACCTGCAATATACTTAAGTGTCCCAATGAAGACTATTAGTTGCCTCACCTTTTATAAAGTGATTGAGTAACTAATTAAAATCAGGAGTATGCTAGCGTATTATAAGCGGTAGTTTGAAGCCATTTGAAAATAATCGGTTATACAGACATTATAGGCAGAAATGTATGTTTTAATAGGAACAAAGTTTTAATTCACCCTTTGCTGATTTGGCATCTTCAATATGGATTTGGAAACAACTCTCAGAAATTCCTGTCCACATTATTACAGCATTTTTGAATTTGTAAACAACCCATCTGAGAGATACAGTTAAACCCATCTGAGTTTAGGATATAAAGGATATAAAGACTTGTATCCTTACAATTTATATTGACTGGCACCTAATATGATTTGATTGGTTATATGTACCCAGACTATCATTAAGTGTTGTACCTTATGATTCTTGATGAATTTATTTTTTCTTTCATGTACACTGAGAGCATGTACACCAAGACAGATTCCTTGTGTGTCCAATCACACTTGGCCAATAAAATTCAATTCAATTTGATTCTACTCTACTCTACTCTACTGTATTTTAAAAAGGCCTGTGTTGCTATGTTCAAGAGAAGTGGTAGTTTAGTATAGTATCTGTTGACCTTATTTTCTCTTTTAATCATCTCTTAATGCTACCTTTACAGTATATGTTAATTATATTAATAAAGATCCTCCTATAAATTACTTTTTTTTTGAGAAGAGTAGATAAGAGCCAGTTGGTCACACTCCTTTACTATGCCATGCCTTTGGCTTTGTTAGATGGAAAATGTGTGCTGATCATATTTACACTTATAAAAGTATCTTGGGGAATTTAAAATTTTGAAAAACAAGACATAACAGCTGAACAGAACTATATTTTTATCCATCAAGGAGAACTTTCAGGATGAGAGACTGAAGTCCATGGAGCTATTCTTCTTTCTTCAATATATTTACATGCTTTCCATGCCACATAGTTTCTAAATCTATGATATTTAAATGTAGTTTCTGTAGGGTTTCTAAATTGGATGATAAATAAATAATCAAATTGTTCCATTCTAGAAACACTTGGAAATTCTTCCTGATTTTGGTTTTATTTTGCAGATATTCCAGAGTCTCCTGGCCCTATACAACTCATTGAGAATGTCCCTGGGACGGTGACTCTGATATGGGAGCCCTCACCCACAGAAAAGAGAGACAGTAATATAACCTACATGGTTATGAGATGTGATTCCAGAAAAGGACCATGGCAAATGGTGGCTGACCACATTTACAACAACAAATATACAGTTGTAAATTTTATCCCAGGTCGGAAATATTTCTTCAGAGTTCTGGCAAAAAATTGTGTAGGAATCAGCAAACCTTCTGAAACAGTGAACCCTTGGACTATTCAAAAAGAAAGGGGTAAATATAGATAACTATTGTTTGGGGAACTGTGCATGCTTTAAAAAACAGCATCTTTATGTAGGCTGTTGTTTTAATGAATCTGATAAAGCAGTTCATCTATAACATGACTCCAAAAATAGCATTTTTTTCCAGTCTTAGGTTTATTTGGATTCGTATTATAACAAATGGAATCATGTGCAGCATGGACTGGAGTATTCCTGAGGCATGCTTAGGGTATCTGATATCTTCATAATATTGGACAACTTTGGATTGATTTGAATTTAATTAAATTGAATATCAGTACAAAGTGACTAGTTAGCACTTCCCAGATCAATAATTTCCAGTCTAGAATATAGAATAATACCGAATGAACTGACATAGTTTAGTACTTTTCCTAAATGAGATCAGAAATGGTAGATAATTTATTGTAATTTATCATTATCAAGCCAGCTATGTTTGTAAATAGAAATAACAATGAATAATCCTTAATTATTAACATAATTTTGTTCTCCTGGTTTTATTTTTCCTCTACTTCCAGATTTATCTGAAATGAAGTTTCCAAGATATAAGGGGATCAACCGACATCAACCTCCAAGATTCCTTGTCCAACTGAAACCACATGTGGTAAATTTAGGATTTAATTGTCACATGAGTTGTGCTGTGACTGGAGATCCAGCCCCTCAGGTCACTTGGTACAAGGGTAACAAGAATCTCTCTCAGGATCCTGCCTTTTTCTGCAAAAATGATTTTGGGGTCTGCTCTCTTGTGATCTCTGGAGTCACACCTTCAGATGCCGGGCAATACAAGGTGTTGGCTGTCAATGAATTAGGCCAAGCAGTCAGCAAAGCTGAACTAACTGTGAAAGGTGGAGATTAAAAGGTAGATGAAGTTCACTTCCATATAAAATCATGTACTTTGCTCCAAATTAGACCTTTTTTCATGAATTCAATTAATTTAAGATGACAATATTTGAAAAATACTGATAGGAAAGCAGTAAGGCTCATGATAGGGTCACGGGTCAATATCTAGAATAAATTCAGCTCCGGTAATTGGTGTGTTCAATTTCCTGCAAAGTCATTTTTTCTGTACCAATCCTAAAAAAATTCTGATGATGAACTTTACCCTATCATCAATAATGACTTCCTTCTTGGTGGCAATCATCCTCCAAAATATTAAAATGTTTAACTTTGCTTGATTGTACCTTTGAAGTAAATCCAGAGTGGAAAAGTTATTATAGTAATCTCAAGGCTAAATTGTCTGTTGATAACTAACTATTTGAATCTGCATATAAAATCTAATGGCACAACTATGGTGAGATGGAACCTCAAAAAGTTACTTAGATTACAATTGATCCCATTAGTTCTAGTTTAAGAAGGAAACCCAATACTTGGTGCGATATTACAGAAAATCTGCTACTTTAAGAACCTTAGAATGCTAACATTTTGATAATTTAGGCAATCCATAGATTTTATCCCATTTTCTGATAATAATATATGTAATCATTTTTGTTCATTTTAAAGTCTATATAAAATCTGAAATTTTCAGCTATACATTTGTCTCTGAGATTTTTTCCCTATGAAAGAACCTGCATATTATTACAGCCTGCACTGAAACAGCTTCACTTTCAAATGTATGAACAATCCATTTATTCTTACATCACCATTCTGAAGGATTTATCTACTTCAGTGTTTTTCAACCAGTGTGCCATGGCACATTAGTGTGCCGCGAGACATGGTCAGGTGTGCCACGAAGCTCAGCAAGAGAGAGAAAGAGAGAGAGAGAAAGAAAGCAAGAGAGAAAGAAAGAAAGCAAGAGAGAAAGAGAAAGAAAGCAAGAGAGAGAGAGAAAGTGAGCGAGAGAGAGAGAGAAAGAAAGAAAGAGAGAAAGAGAGAGAGAGAGAAATCAAGCAAGAGAGAGAGAAAGAGAGGCAGGGAAGGAGGGAGAGATAGAAAGAGAGCAAAAAAGAGGGGAAGGAAGGAAGAGAGAAAGAAAGAGGGATGGATAGAGAGGGGAAGGAAGGAAGAGAGAGAGAAAGAGGGAGAGAAATAGAGCAAAAGGGAGGAAGAGAGAGAGATAATTTTTTTTGTCCAAACTTTTTTTAGCCCCCCCACCCGCCCCTGCTCAATGTGCCCCATGATTTTGTATATGTAAAAAATGTGCCACAACTCAAAAAAGGTTGAAAATAACTGATCTACTTGATGTCGCATGATTCCCACCGACCGGTTAGGTCCCATAGAGTTGGCCTTCTCTGGGTCCCATCGACTAAACAATGTCATTTGGCGGGACCCAGGAGAAGAGCCTTCTCTGTGGCGGCCCCGACCCTCTGGAACCAGCTTCCCCCAGATATCAGAGTTGCCCCCACCCTCCTTGCCTTTCGCAAGCTCCTTAAAACCCACCTCTGTCATCAGGCATGGGGGAATTGAAATTTTTCCCTTCCCCCTAGGCTTATAGAATTTATACATGGTATGCTTGTTTGTATGATTGGTCTCTTAAATTGGGGTTTTTAAGATTATTTTTAATATTAGATTTGTTACATTGTCTTCTTTATTGTTGTTAGCCACCCCGAGTCTCCGGAGAGGGGCGGCATACAAATCTAATAAATAAATAAAATAAATAAATAAGTGTAAAAACAACAACAGCTTTCGGAGAGTTTTTTTCTATCTTTTACAGTATGAAAGCTTTTGAAAATATGTTGTTTCAAGTAGAAGGGACAACATGCAAATGTATCAGTGATTTCTGGAAATGACTGAAAAGTCAATTACAGGTGGAGGAAAAATCACCATCCACCCTATTGGGTCACAGCAACAAAACCATTCATTCAACCAGATGTAATGCATTATTTAGGTAAATCTAGAGTGTTGAAATTCACCCTCTTCCCTAGCTGAAAGGTGTTCTGATATGCAAATGCTTTAGTTCCACCAACAATAGTTCTGCTGAAAGCTGTGATTTATGTATCCTTTGGAATTTAAAATGTTTGGAAGACTTTCATCTAGAAGAATAATATCTTTATAAGATATATTTCATTAGTTTCAATTATTGCATTACTTATGCCTGTATTTCTCTGTAGAAATATTAAAAAGCACTAAAAGGATAAAGGACAGCTGAATATTTTCATCAGTATTTTATTTCTTAATTTATTTTGAGGTGACAATGTTAGTTTCATCAAAAGAATCAAGGTGAGACTATGTTTAGGTGTTTCTGGAGAGAGGATTGCATTCTGATTATTATCCCAAATGTCTCAATAAAATAACATCCCATTCCAGGGAGGTGGTGTGTATTCTTTACTAAGTTATGCAGTTAACTATCTCTACATTTAATATCTTAAATCAGAATAACAAAAATTACAGAAAGTCAAAAGCAGTATACAGGTAGTCCTCAGGTTACGTCAGCCCCGAGTTACGATGTTTCGTGGTTACGGCATCTCCCAGCAGAGCAGCTCCATGCTTCTATTACCGCTCTATTGCAGAGCTCGGTTAACTTCTGTGGCCAGCCCCCCTCCTCCTGCCATGCCGTGCTCGCTTGGCTCGCTTTCACCGTGGGAGGAAGAGCCGGGACTCCCCAACCTGTTCCCCTCCCCTCAAAGCAGGCACCGTGCAACTGCTCCCCCACGCCCTCTGGCCAGCTTCCCATGGGGGGGGGAAAAGTGAGCTGTTGCCCTACTTACTTCCCCTCATGCCCCAAGTTTTGGCAGCGGGGTCCGGAATCTTCTAGCAAGCAGGCATTTCTTTAGTCACCTAAAGTACCACTCCTCGTGGTGGTGATATCACGATGTGGTGACCTGAGGGCAGCAAGGCCTCCCGAGCAGGTGTGTGTGAGGCTCTGCCCACCTGCAGCACTGGGTAAGGACCAGCTGTTGGTCCCTCGAAGCCGCTGCCGCCGCCGCTGCCTCCATTCAGGCGAGGGGGTCTCTGCAGTGGGTGGCCTCAGAGGCTGCAACTGCGGCTGATGCCCAGGGTCAGTAGTGGGGTGGGTGGGGGGTGAAGACTTTGTGGGAAGCTTGGGGGGCTCCGCCCCCTCCTCCCCTCGAGATTTTCTTGTGCTATTTTGCAAGCGGGAGGAGAGGACTGGGGGCAAGGCCCTTCAAATCAAGCTTTAGTGTAGCTGGCCGTGCTTCAGGGTTGGGGGGAATCAGGCAAGAGAGCATTAGAGCGAAGTGGAGGAAGATCAGGAATGTTCTGACTTACACCAAAACTCAGCTTACGACGCAGCGTAGGAACGGATCAATGTCGCAAGTCGGGGACTCCCTGTATTCATTCATTTGTTCATTCGTTCAATTTCTATGATTTATATAGGTTCTAGCACAATGATGGTGAACCTTTTTTTCCTTGGGTGCCAAAACAGTCTGCACACTATCACTCGTGCATGCATGCCCCCACTCATAATTCAAAGCCCCCCACTTACCCAACCCCCAAGCGCATGCATGTGTGACCCACCCATTCCCCCATTTCCTGACTTCCAGTAGGCCAACTAGGCCAGTTTTTCCGCTGTCCCAGGGTCAAAAAGCTTTTTTGAAGCTTGGGGAGGGCAAAAATGCCCCCCACCATCTCAGAGGCCCTCTGGAGGCTGAAACCATGCGTTGGGCCTGCTGGGCGATCGCGTGCATTCTCATGCAAACACCCATCCTTTGCCTTCGGCAACGGTGGCTGCGTGCTCTCCGGGCGCCGCCACAACATCGGCCCGCCTCGAGCAGCTGGCCATCCTATCTTTGGTTCTAAACATAATATCAGCAAAAGCCTAGATTTGTATCATTAATTCAAATCATTGATTCACAGTAGGATTACCATTTAAGTCTCTCTAATTAGGGATGCCAAGGGTTGCAAATGAGCTTTCTGCTCATTGTCTTTCTCAAATAATCTTAACTGCATACAATAAGATTATGCAGTAGCAAACTTAGAAAATAATTGCTGCTATTGTTCTCTGAAGCATCTTTCTGGAATCCTATCCAAGCACAACTCTATGATATAAATCTTGTGTATACATTATTAAAGTATGCAGCTGTTCAACACATCATTTTATCCTCAAATTATTTCTTCCGGGGCAATGACATGCAGATTCTCTAGAACTAATATTTGGAAAAATAAGGTTCAATGATATAATGCCTCAAATGTTATAAGTAGTTAAGGAAAAAAGAAAACCCTCAGAAAGTGGAGAAAATACCCCCGATTCTACCACTAGAGGGACTCTTTCTAAACCACTGACTGCCCACAATTTCAAAAGCTGCATGGATATCTTGTGAAAAAGTGAAAACTGGAGAATAATTAACTTCTGTTCTTTTGATTGTTGTTAAATGAGAAAGGAAAGTCTATTCATGTGTGCATTAACAGGCAAAAATCATAACGAATGGATATGAAAAAGTTAGAGTACCTGTACTTTATCTAGCTTTAAAACCCCCCAGAAACAATGGTATTACTTTAACTACCATAATTAAACTGAATGAATGTAGCATAAACCAGGGGCCTCCAACCTTGGCAACTTTACGCCTGGAAGACTTCAACTCCCAGAATTCCCCAGCCAGCAAGGTTGGAGACCCCAGGCATAGAAAAAAGAAAGAAGGAAGGAAGGAAGAGGAAAGAAGGAAAAGAGAAGAAAAGAAATAAAAAAAATTAAAAGCCCAGATTTAAATTTTGCCAAATATTTTTATCTTCACATTAAATTCATTCTTGTTTCTGAGTGATGCAGAATAAACAAATGTAACATGTAATGTGTGGGTCCATGTGGGTAATATAATATAGACAAGAAAGTTTTAATGATAGAAATTGTACAGTTACTAGAAACAGAGAGGTTAGCTATACATGCACTTGTTCTGTAGTCTTTCCTAAATTTAGTGCCCTACGGATATATGGCTTCAACTCTGAGGATTTTTAGCAATGTCTAGTGAATCCTGGCTTTTCAACCATGGTTGAAAAGGGTTCTTCTATTCTATCAAAGTACAGTAGTGATCCTGTCTCAACATAACACAATAACATAATTACACTGGCAGACATGTTATATTGCCAGTATATTAATATCATGCTACAGAAACAGATGCAGATAACTTGCTTAGTATGATATTATTGTGTATATCCTATAAAAACTTCTTCTTTTAAGTTCATAATTGAATGGAACAATATCTAATATAGGAGGGTGTATTATTCAAATGCAAACCAATATCCACTGCCATTTTTGCTGAAAATATCTCTCTTGCAGGCTGCACAGAATTTGCCTGCAGTGTAACCAACTAACATGTGAGACCAGATAACCATCTATTGAGTACAATAAGATATTAGAGTCTACCCCAAGTTTATTCTAATATTTTTTTTACTTAAAACAACATGAATAATAAAGACGCAAAGAGAAATCTATAATAAAGTAAATTGCCTTCTAGTGGTGAGCATCTATTGCTTAATTACAGTAACTGTAATAAAGCAATTTTTCGCTTTCCCTACAATATTTTTCCGCAGCAGTTACAGAAAAATGAATTGGTTTAGTTCAGCAGATACATCCAACCTTCAAACTAACACTTCTTAAATAGGATCCCAAGCTATTAGATACTTTAGATTTACAACAAATCTGCACTTATAATTTAGTGAAATTCTTGTCTTCATAGAAGATCCGTCACACCCTGTTACTGTTTTGGTTTGCAACCATCCTTTATTTAGCCAGGTTCATATCATATATGTTAAAGAGATTTATGGGAAAATAGGAAAAAAACAGCAACATTTTGCAAACATGTTTTTAATTTTAACATGTAGTTAGAATTGATTATAGTCCCACAACAAATGAACATTTATGGAAGAAATATTTTGTCACCAGAGAGAAATTACTTTTTCTGCATTTCTTACAAATTCTATTCTGCTTTTATTAAAAATAGTTCTACTGTAATTTTTTTGAACTGATAGTGGAGATTCAGTCTCTCTCTGTGTGATTTTTTTTATAACTGAAAGTGCCATATAATGATTCACAGCCTTCTCATATGGCCATTTCAGGATATTTAAAGTATTAACCCTCTGGGAAAGGACATACCATACACAACCTCTCCCATAAATGAATCATGCAGTGTATTTTCTGTTCTGAGCAAAAGATTGTTCATCCAAATAGGGAGCTGTCTACTGAGATTAGACTTGAAAGGGACTTGCAAGGAAATGGAAGATGGATATAACTGCCAAGGAGGTTTTCCAGCAAATAGTTAATAGCTGATCTGCAGAAGAAAAGTCAGAACACAAAGCACAAAAGCTACTTAAGCTCACAAAGCAAAATAAAAGCAACAAAAGAAGGAACTAAGTAGAAAAAAAAGGAAGGAGGGTGTGGGACCACTGTTTGAAGAAGATGATAGGAT
Source organism: Erythrolamprus reginae (assembly GCF_031021105.1). Classification (NCBI taxonomy): domain Eukaryota; kingdom Metazoa; phylum Chordata; class Lepidosauria; order Squamata; family Dipsadidae; genus Erythrolamprus; species Erythrolamprus reginae. The sequence goes on from NC_091952.1 coordinate 67,959,850, forward strand.
AGTAATAGGTCACAGGGAGAGGACACAGCTAATCAACTTTGGTTCAATTCTCTCCAGTTTAACTTAACAGAGTTGGAAGGGACTCTGGAGGTCATCTAGTCCAACCCCCTTGCTCACGCAAGAGACCTATACTACGGATTTGTACCGCTGACCTGCCCACCTTTCTGATCGACAAATTATATCCAGCGAGTGTATATCCATGGCTCTGCATCAAATTGAAAGGAGGAAACAGATTATAAAGCTACACATGGGGCCTTGTTATGTTTAAGATAATTAACAAATTGGATGAATGTTTAAGATAATTAACAAATTGGATGAAGGATGAAAAATATGATTGTTAATATCAGTTAGCAGATGATACAAATATGGAGAGATCAGAAAATGTCTTGAAGAACTATATCAATAATAAAGGGGATCTTGACAATGGACAAAAATGAACAAGATGATTCATCAAGGGCAAATGCAAGTTTTTTTTATTTTGGTAGGGAAAATCATAGTTGTGTAAAGGAATGGGGACAATTATACCAGGCAGTAATCATGGGAAGGGGAACTGGGTGTCTTGCTGAATCACAACCTGAACATTAGCAACAACAAAAAAGGAATGATAGACTGAAAAAATACAAGAATAGTGTCAATTTCAAGAGAACTTGGTGTTCTTCCCCTTTCCAAGTAGAATATTATGTGCCACTGTGAACATCATTGTTCCTAAGAGGTCAATAAGGGGTGTGCATAAGTGCACCAACGTGCCTTCCATTCAGCGGTGAGTTACAAGTCTGAACGCTTAATTGCGCTCGCCGTCGCTGCTCGTAAGTTCTTGTGGGACTAGCCCGATTTTGCTGCTGCACCTGTGGAAGTAGAAAAATCACACAGGGAGCTGCAGGTAAAACATAACTGAAACACAGGCGCAATTTTGCTACCTCCACAGGTGCAGCAGCAAAATTGCGCTGGTCCCGCAAGGACTTACAAGCCATGGCGGTGAGTGCAATTTATATCTTTGTAAACCACCAATACATATTTGACAAAACAAACAAATGACAAATAAATAAAATCATAGTTTAGAAAGCATATTGACAAGCTGAAGTATGTGCAATGGAAAGCAATGAAAGTGGCAAGGTTTCAGAAGAAGAAAATTCATGATAAATGATTGAACTTGGATAATTTTAATCCAATAATAAAAGACTGAAGGGAGACGTAATCGCTATCTTCAAGTCTCTAAACAACTGTCATGTTCAATATGTAGTAGATCGTACAGTGTTGCTACAGAAGGCGAGAATAAACACAATGGTTGAAGTTACAAAGAAATAGATTTTAATTGGGCATCAGGAAGAAATTCATCATCATCATCATCATCCTCATCATGGACGTTGAATGATTAAACAATCTGCCATGGAAGAGAATGGATTTTCCTTCATTAGAGATATTTATACAGAGACCAATTGGCCATCTGTTAGAGAGGATGTAATAGTGGATACTCATCAGGGAGTTGGACTAGAGTATTTCAACATATAATTCAACTGTCACATTCCATGGTTCAAATTGTTGACAATATATTTTCATATCAGATATAGTTGATATAGATGATTATGACCTTGAAAACAATGTATGGTTTGGCTTCCTGTTTCCCATGAAAATGTGTTGAAGTTTTATGGGGAATCTTGGGACAGATGGTTCATGGTTACTGCCATAAATCTCTAGAATGCAGTCAGTGTGCAGACTGACCACTTTATTAGATTTTTCAAGGCTTTTAATCAGGGGCGGGCCACCATTCCCGGTGCTAACGGAATGGGCTCAGAGCGTGGGAGAGCGGGAACTCACACGTGCACCCGGTGCCGAATCTCATGCAAGGACATGCAAGGTAACTCACCACCATCACTTGTCCGGCCGCTTGCCCCCCCGCGCCGCTCACCACTGCTAGCCACATTGCTTGGTGCCACTTGCCCTGCCGCTTGCCCCACCGCACTGCTCACCACCGCTAGCCTTGCAGTTTGCTGCTGCTAGCCCCACTGCTTGCCCCACTGCTTGCCGCCACTCATCCTGCCACTCACTGCTGCGAGTGGCAGCTCTGCCGCAAGCGGCCCGGCCTGCCATGAGCGGTGGCTCTTTCATGAGCAGCCCAAGAAGGTGGGCCATGGCAGAGGGAGCAGGATGGTTGGCCCCAAACTCCAGCTGCCTGGCCAGCTCTGTGCTCTCCCGTACCGCAGGCATCTCTCCTGCAGCCCGGGAGATCAAAGAGCAGGCCATGGGGCTGGAGCTCGGGCAGGCTGCTTTTGTTGTTGGCACCAGCTGCCCCTCTAGGCGCCATAGTGAGATTTGGCTACTGCGCATGTGCAGCAGCTGAAATCTCCTTCCAGCAGCAAAGATTGCCGGGGGGGGTTACTTCCGCGCATTTGCGAAAGCAAAAAACCCAGTAATTCTTAGTGGAATCTTGCCAGTTGCGTGGGCATGGCATGTGTGCGCCCGGTGGCAATGGAGAGAGGCCACATGCTCCATTTCCGCCACTGGAACTGTGTTCCTGGCATTTTGGCTCGTGGCCCATCCCTGCTTTTAATTGATGGACATTTTAAATCTTTTCAAATTAATAAGCCTCTTTTATGACTTTTATTATTTCAGATTGCCAGATACATGGTTAATTGGTGTTATGAAGAAGTAGCCTAATAAATTTATGTTTATCTTTCAAGGTAGATGAAATTTATCTTTCAAGTAAATGAGATTTTCCAGCAGAGACGTTGGTAATTCTCTTTTGAGACTCAATTGTGTATTAATAAATTCAGGAAGCAGCCCCATCCCACTTCTGAAATTAACCTTCCTATTTGCTCTAATTAATTCTCCACCCAAAGAATGTCAATCAATACTGTGGCTTCTTCCGTCTAGGCAATGCTACTGTTTGACTAGAGAAAGCCTGCTCAAGTACAGCTCCCTTTTGACTCTGCTCTGCCTCCCGTCTTTGATCTCACAGACCCAAATGGATCTCTCTGCTCTGCCCTTTCATCTGGCCATTCCTCAATACCTTACAAGCAGTTAATTACACCCAGTGCCAATCCTGGGAAAGAGGCAAGAGGTTGCATCATAAGACTCCCATGGCAGCCACGTGAGATCGTTCACCTTAAATCAGGACATGCTCAACGAGGCCACGGGAGAAGAAGCAAAACAGTTTTGCTGATAGAAACCTCATGATGGGTGGATGAATCCTCACCCGAATTCGAAGAACAATGGTAGCTGCCGCCCAGCCAAATTTGAGAGGTGGTGTATCTCCTAGTTCTCCAGAGACTAAATGAATGAAGGGAGTTTCCCCAACTGCTTTCAAGTAGCACAGCCCATAGCTAGACTGAGGTTCAGTTCCTGCCAGTCATGCCAATGTTCCAGCTCAGACGTTGGGTGTTGGCTCTCATTATTTCAAACCCTGCCTTGTTCTTCTTCTCCTCCTCACCTCTCTCAGGCTATTGCTATGCTGGCTTGGGAGACTAGTACAAAGAAAGCACTGTGTCTCAAGTAGCTGAGATTGACCAGTGGTGGAAATGGAATGTAGAGTTGTTTGTCTAGAACTGGTGACATATTTTAAGCATATTCCTTACAGACACTTGCAAAATGTATTTCTCCTATGCCTTCCTGTTTAGGCTTATTTATTGAAATAGTTTTTACTATGTTGTTAGTTGTAAAGTCCTGTCCAATCTATCGCGACCCCATGGACAATGTTCCTCCAGGCCTTCTTGTTCTCTACCATCTTCTGGAGTCCATTTAAACTCATGCCTACTGCTTCAGCAATTCTATCCAGCCACCTCATTCTCTGTCGTTCTCTTCTTCTTTTGCCCACAATTGTTCCCGGCATTAGGCTCTTCTCCAGAGAGACCTTCCTTCTCATTTGGCCCCCAAAGTATTTGAGTTTTATCTTCAGGATCTGGCCTTCTAAAGAGCTGTCAGGGTTAATCTCTGCTAGTACTGGCCGTTTTGCTCGCCTTGCAGTTCAAGAAGAAATCTTCTCCAGCACCATAGTTCAAAGTCCTCAATTCTTTGGCGGTCAGCCATTCTTATGGCCGAGCTTTCACAGCCATACATTGCAACTGGGAAAACCATAGTTTTGATTGTATGCACTTTTGTTGGCACTATTATTTCTCTGCTTTTTAGTATGGAGCAGGAGCAGGAGCAAGCGTCTTTTAATTTAACTTTAATTTAATTTAAAATAGTTAAATCCCTCCATATCATTCTGTGCTTATTCTTTTACTGGCTAGTTTACATGTTAGTGATCTGCCTCTCCAAATCAGTGTCTCTCAATTGTAGAAGCTTGAAGATATGTGGATTTCTCCTCCCAGAATTCTCTAGCCAGCATGGGAACTGCATTCTCACATCTTCAAGCTGCCAAAGTTGAGAAACACTGCCGTATATGTTTTTCTGCCATGTGCCAAGTTCTATCCTGAATGCACATATCACCATATTTGATTGGTAGTGCTTCTTTTCCCATAATCTTACTTGGTTTCCCTGGGAACAGACAACTGCAAACTGAGTTTCACTGGCTGCTGCTAAAGTAGCAACACCCAAATGATATATTAATTAAAGTATGTTAAAACAGTCAATGGCTTTGTATATTAACCATAGCCTAAATAAAGTAGGGGTGGGGGATCAGCACCCTATCTCCCTGCCCCCAAAATAAAAATCACTTTTTTAAAGTTATGATTTCTTTTTCCAGGAAAAATTCTAGTGTTACCAAATATTTATTTTTATTTATTTATTCATTTGTCCAATACACAAGTATATAGGAAGAAAATAGACATGTGATAATATACAAGGGTGAAAGTGGGCTTAGAGGAGAGGATATATGACAGGAAGAGAATATATAATATAGGTGAAAGAAAGGAAAGACAATTGGACAGGGGACGAAAGGCACACCAGTGCACTTATGTACGCCCCTTACTGGCCTCTTAGGAATCTGGAGAGGTCAATCGTGGAGAGTCTAAGGGAGAAATGTTGGGGGTTAGGGGTTGACACAATTGAGTCCGGTAATGAGTTCCACGCTTCGATAACTCGATTGTTGAAATCATATTTTTTACAGTCAAGTTTGGCGCGGTTCGTATTGAGTTTGAATTTGTTGCGTGCTCTTGTGTTGTATCTGCTTCAAAGGAAAACTTATGGAGGATTCATTTTTTTAAAAAAAGAGTTACACTTCCTTTCCCATTATCGCTTAGATTTATTCTGGAATGTTATCAGTGCCATGCCATGCCTGCTCCTAAGTATCTAAAAGTACTATTTAGTATTCAGTGAAATGAATAAAGTTTTGCGTGAAATTTTGATAGACATCGCAAATGTCAAATTATTTAATTGAATGAGCTATTGGTTTGTTTGTTTTATTTAAACATTATGGTAACTCTAGCCTGTTCTTTAGCAAGTTCTTCATTTCATTTGGATCCATTTAATTGTGGAACAGCAATTAAGGAACTCAGGCAGATTGCTGACACATTATTCTTTCCTTTGTATTTGTTGCATGCTACTGCAGGGAACTTGCTAAGATGTCTCATTCAACAAGGACCAGACAGGGCAGGGTGGGTCATCCAAGCCACTTAAAGTTCCCTTTCCTCATCTTAGTAAGGTGAAACTCTGTGCACTCCTTTCCTCAGCTTCTGATGAGTGCAATCTTTGACAGGCTTGGCATCTTGTAATCAGTGGTGGAGTCCTTGGAGAAGGGCGGCATATAAACCCAATTAATAATAAATGAAATAAATAAATACACTGCTAACCGGTTTGCCTAATTTGGGCAGATCGGTAGCAGCGGCAGTGGGAGGCTCCGCCCACCCACTCAGACGTCATCCTAGATCAGTGTTTCCCAACCTTGGCAACTTGAAGATATCTGGACTTCAATTCCCAGAATTCCCCAGCCAGCATTTGCTGGCTGGGGAATTCTGGGAGTTGAAGTCCAAATATCTTCAAGTTGCCAAGGTTGGGAAACACTGCCCTAGATGATCTGTGCATGCACAGAATCTTGCACATATTCACAGTTCTGAACCGGTAGCAAAGATATGTGAAACCCATTACTGGGTAAATAATTATACAATATGCGGTGTTCTTTGAGAGTCAATGTATCAAATTTTTTAAAAATCAGAAATAAAATTAATATAAGGCTTCACATAAAAAAATGACTGGTGCAAAGATTTTCCTGGAAGCTTCTTATTTGGGCCTATTCTTTAATTAGGTTATAAGTTTGAATTTTGTATAACCTTTTCTATTGGAGATGCTGTATTATAATGTACGTCGTTGCATTGGGCAGCCGGTAGGTCTAGATTAGGTCTGTCAAACTCACGGCCTGTGGGCCGGATGCATCATGCACTAGTCATGCCCATGTCTGGTTTAGCGAAGGGAGGGAAAAGGCCACAAAATATCATGTGACAACATCGTGGTGATAGAAGTTTGAAACCCCTGGTCTAGATGGATCTTAAGGTATCTTTCATATAATTCCATGCAGAGCTGGGCTGCTAAGGTGGAACTTTTAATAAGGTGGAACTTTTAACTTTTTAAAATAAGGGTTTTTAAAATTATTTTAAATATTAGATTAGTTATATGTCGTTTCATTGTTAGCCGCCCCGAGTCTGCGGAGAGGGGCGGCATACAAATCAAATGTAAGTAAGTAAGTAAGTAAGTAAGTAAGTAAGTAAGTAAGTAAGTAAGTAAGTAAGTAAATAAGCAAGCAAGCAAGCAAGCAAGCAAGCAAGCAAGCAAGCAAGCAAGCAAGCAAGCAAGCAAGCAAGCAAGCAAGCAAACAAACTTATGCTTGCTCCTGTGGCTCTGACTGCTAGCAGAATCTAGCGCAATTCTGCTACTGCAGTTGTTATGCTTCAAAAAACCGCACCAAAATATGGGCGATCTGCATCTCCACGCACAATTCTACTACCTGCACAGCGGCAGTAGCAGAATTGCACTGGACTCCGCTAGCACTCAGAGTCACAGGGGTGAGAACACATCACCTTTCCACCTTAGCAGCCTCTGATTAGAATGTTGGTTGTTGTTGTTACTTTGAACTTCCTAGAGTCACTTCTAATTTTCATATATCCACTATTAATCAAAGAATTCAGGCTGATTCAATCTTTTCTTTCTCTATTTCGGAAACCATTACTTAAGAATTTTGGTTTTTATACCAACATATAAAAAGAAGAGCAATTCTTAATTACCGATTGGCCAAAAGATCTTCCACTCCCAGAGAAATCACAGATCCTGTTGTTTGGTTTATGACAGAGGGATGTGAGTTCCAAGTGACTACATTCCAAGAATGATGCAAGATTCGCATTAAAGATACATATTGCAGCATCTACTTAAAGAAGAATGTGAACATGTCAATATCATGAGAAGGGTGGGTACCCTAATCAAGAGCAAGGCTTAGATCAGCTACTTGTTCTTTCTCAAGTCTAAAACACAGAGCACTTGAGAGTCTTACACTTTTCTAATTATAAAAATAAAAACGCTATTGAAACATATTAACTTATGGAAGACATTCCATGATTCTAATTTTAGATAATAATTCAATACACAAGGTAGGTATACTGTCTTTATTATGCAATCTCACTTTTTTGTAAGAAAAAAAGCAGAATATTTTAATTGTTTTAATGACATTGTTCAAAATAGTAGTGAATATTGCTTGTTATGTTTTACAAGCTAGAAAAAATACTATTCCCCCTTTCCTTCAATGTACATGCAACTGGAAATTATATTGTATTGAGAAAGTATTCACCTTTACAAATTTTTATGCTGTAGCCTGTTCTACAATTGTTGAATTTCATTTTTTCCTCATTAATCTATACTCAGTACCCCATTATGAAAAAGTGAAAACAGAATTTTAGAAATGTCTGTAAATTTATTTATTTTTAAATCTGAAAATGTATATTTATTTATTTATTGGATTTGTATGCCGTCCCTCTCCGGAGACTCGGGGCGGCTAACAGCAATAATAAAACAGCGTATAACAATAATCCAATACTAAAAACAATTAAAACCCATTATAATAAAAATACAAACAGACATACAGACATACCATGCATAAAATTGTAAAGGCCTAGGGGGAAAGGTATTTCAATTCCCCCATGCCTTGCAGCAGAGGTGGGTTTTAAGTAGCTTACGAAAGGCAAGGAGGGTGGGGGCAATTCTTTTGGGAACAATTAGATAAGATTCCAGCTTTGGAGGTTGCGGGAGGGTTGGTGTTAGCCATTTTGTAGTTGTGCAGTGATTATGTGTTTGAGCCTTTCCTCCTCTGGCTGGGTCCATCCCAAGAGTTTTGGCCCAAATTTTGTCAAACTGATTGGTAGAGTTAAGCAATTTTATTTATTTTTAGACCAATTTATGTAGCTGCCCATTCTCACAAACATGCAACTTTGGGGAGCATGCAACAAAGCAGGCACCAGAACAGAAAAGGTCCACTTCCTAGGACTCGGCTTCCTAGGCAACAGGACACCTAGCGTTCCTTCTCCTTTGCATTTGCATCCTTTTGTTATCCTTTGTTTACACAGGTAACTTTTTTTTAATGGTGCATCTGTCCCTTCCTTTCCTAATATTCATGGCTATCCAGAAGGTGACGTCAATTGATATCTCATGTATCATGATGCCAATTCTGCACCTGTATCAGGATGTAAGTGCCTAATTTGCATTACAATGTCACAATATCGGGACACACCTGAGCTCATTTTGACATCATCGATTCTAATGGCAACAATGCTAATATTGTTTTGTTTCCCTCCCTGATTATTGTGCTGATCTAATTAAGTGATTATATATGTCCATTGGTTCTGAACAATATAATGAATATAATCAAAATAGGATTAATAATAATTCATGTACTCATTTTTTTATTCTGTTCAATCATGTCCAATTCCTTGAAACTGGCCGGACAATTACCTGTTGTTTTCTTGACAAGGTTTTTCATAAGTGATTTGCTATTATCTCTTTCCTAGGGCTGAGATGAGTGACCCAAGATCATCCAGCTTTATGCCTAAAGCAGGACTAGAACCAGGAGAGGGTTCCTCCCAGTACAGAGCAGATTGCCTGAACCATTAGCGACCCGCGGGTGACATAGTTTTGGCATCATGGATCCAGTTCTGTCTGTGCTGGTCCATGCTCGCCGCCATCTATTTTTCTGAATTTTCACCTGATTTTCCTGTGTTTTGATGGCTTCTGTTCGATCTGTGTGCTTGAAAAAAAGCCCTCCCACCTGCCACAGGTTAATACTGACCTTTATTCCTTTGCCCAAAGCACAGCTGATCAACTCTTCAACTGTGTTTTGGGCTGAATCCACCATCTGAGCATGCACGAAAGTAAATTATATATCACCTAGTAATATATAATGATAAAAACCATCACTATGAAATCACAATGAATAAACATATAGACGTAGATGCAAAAATTCCAAGGAAACCTGATGAATGGTTAGACTGCATTTAAATGTATAAAATGACAATCCCTTCTTCCAGTCAACCGTTGTGAATGAGACCCCGTCATTTGTTAATGACATAGAAGATTACAGAAACATAGAAACATAGAAGACTGACGGCAGAAAAAGACCTCATGGTCCATCTAGTCTGCCCCTATACCATTTCCTGTATTCTATCTTACAATGGATATATGTTTATCCCAGGCATGTTTAAATTCAGTTACTGTGGATTTACCAACCACGTCTGCTGGAAGTTTGTTCCAAGGATCTACTACTCTTTCAGTGAAATAATATTTTCTCACATTGCTTTTGATCTTTCCCCCAACTAACTTCAGATTGTGTCCCCTTGTTCTTGTGTTCACTTTCCTATTGAAAACAGTTCCCTCCTGAACCTTATTTAACCCTTTAACATACTTAAATGTTTTGATCATGTACCCCCTTTCCCTCCTGTCCTCCAGACTATACAGATTGAGTCCATTAAGTCTTTCCTGATACGTTTTATGCTTAAGACCTTCCACCATTCTTGTAGCCCGTCTTTGGACCCGTTCAATTTTGTCAAGGCATATATGCAGCTAGTCATCAATTTATCGATTGGTATCAACTTATTTAATTTATAGTTTTATTTTTTACGATTGCTATCCAGAATTAACTTGAGGTAAGATTTAGGACCTATATATTTTATAAAGAAATAACCATGCCTTAGATACTTCCTGGTTTATCCAATATTGCGCGTTTATGCACAATTAATCTTGGATTTATTCAGAATAACAAAAACCAGAAAGCTGTTGCCTAACGTGCTAAAAATTCCACACTTGCTTCTATGTTTCATTTTCCTATCCTCAGGTGCTTCCAGGTTCCTGGGGTGAGCTACATAACAATGAATGGGTCATTATTCTCCACCTGTCCTGGACTGAGCAGAGAACTATGAGTTATGTTGTGCCTGTTGCCAGTCTCTCTCTTCTGCCTCTCTTGCTTCTATTTCAAGTCACTGCAATCACTTAACTTCCTTCCAAATGTCATATTTTACAACACCTTGGGGCTACCCTTGCACCAGGACGAAAGTGGAAGAGAAAGGAGGGAAATTCAGATAAATCCTGTCTTAGTTCGTGGGCCGAGGAAAAGGCAAAGGGAATGTCATTGCAAGAGAAAGCTCATAAATGTATTAAAGTGAGTTCCGCTTGCTGCTCAGTGTGACAACTTTTGCTGTTGTTGGATGCGTGGCAAGGTGAACCAAGCCCATACAAGCAGACAGCTCCAAAGATATGTGCTCGGAAGAGCAGAATACGACAAGCCAGCACAGATATAGCAATATCTATTGAGCTGATTCTGTATAATTTATCTAATAATTCCGGAAAGCCACTAAGATTTCATAGCAAAACTGAATTGCTCAATCAGAAGAGGAGCTATCTTCATCCAAGAGCGATGTGCTTTGGGCTGGGATAGGAAGTAAGGAGAATCTTAATAAAACTATAGAAACTGTGCAAATAACAGATTTGAGCACTCTGATCCTACAGAATAGGAAAAATGAATGTGTAAGGTCCCATTTCGAGGAGGAAAGACAGTATTTTATTTTATTTTTTATTTATTTGTTTTTGTCCAATACACAATAAGGGTTACAGAGGATATAATCAAGTAGAATGTATTAAAGGGAGAATAGAGGAGAAAATAAAGGAGTGAAATATAACTATGAGAGAATAGCAGAAAAAGATATAGGTATAGAAGAGAAGATATAGGAGATATAGGAGAGAGAATAGGACAGGGGACGGTAGGCACTCTGGTGCACTTATGTACGCCCCTTACTGACCTCTTAGGAACTTGGTGAGGTCAACCGTGGATAGTCTAAGGGTAGTTGGGGGTTAGGGGATGATACTACAGAGTATAGTACTCTCTTAAGAATTGTAGGATGAAATGTATCACATACAAACCGATCTTCACAGTTTTGCTCGAGTTCGGAAAGACAAGATACAACAAGACATGCAGGCATTGTAGAGAAGCAGAGAAACCACATTGTAACACAAAAAGAAAGTGGTTGCATGACATTACAAACAGGTCTGCAAAGTCAGCAGTATGATTGCCTGCACTCTGAGATGTTGGAAAATGTACAAGATTCATCACAGCAGATTGCTTCAGAGTTTATTTTTAAAAAAAATAAGAAGAAATCCTGGAATTTGAAACATTGCTCAGTGCTATTCTTCAGTGAAATTGGGGTATGCTTACAAGTAGTATAAGCAGGACAACTTTATTGTACTGAGCCTGAATCCAGAAACAAATCGTAGTGTGACAGGATTTAAAGATTCTATATCTTTAATGATCTGATGGACATTTAATTTACTTAATCTAGATTTATTCTTATTAAAATCAGTATTTTATATAAATAGATGATGAGTAAAGCAGAATAAAAGACAAATAGCCAAGATCTAGTAGTTGATAACTACCATGATATTTTATTTTATGATTTGCTAATTCCACTTATAAGTTAAATTTATTATGACACACAGTAGCTTTTAGTGAAATATATTTATTTCACTACATGCATTTAAACCAACAATGAAATTTTGCAGGGGAAAAAACTTTCCTTGTAAATTTTCTTTTTCTTATTTTAAAGTGTGACAGGCACTAATCATATTACATATTAAAAGGAATAATATGGAACATACTTCCCTGTAAATGTGATTAGTTCCTATCCTTAGATGCCAAACGTCCCCACTCAAAATTATTTTTATTTCAACAAACCATAGAGTCCTAGACTGTTTTTGATGCCCATCTGTGCTTTATTATTTATGATAGCTTTTTAATATTGTATTGGTTCATTTTTAATATCTGGAATTCATATTTGATGAGCATGTCATATGTGAAAAATAGCAATAAGTTGGGTGGGACAATACTTGTACATTATTGTTCAAGAACTTTTAACTGCTGGTCAGTAAGAGTTGAAGTTTGGGCTGTAAATTTACGCAAAAAAGCAAAACAATCATTCTGATATACTATTCACTGAATTCAGAGATGGATAATAAAATAAATGTATACATAAATGTGCATGGGGAAATTAATGGTATTACGATAGTTGGTATATCTTTTAGAGAGAGGAAGGGCTGGCACATTATTATTTTAACTACAGTATTCCTATCTTGAAAACAATGAAGGGATGCTATTTCCCAATGTATAAATCACGGTTCTGCTTTGTTTTAGAAAGGCAGGGCATATTAACAATACAAGCAGTTATTTTTCTTTCTTTCTATCCCTTGCAATATTGTTTTGTTTGGCTGAAATCACTTTACAAATTATGTCCATGTTCTAAAGATAAAAATAAAAGCAAAGAGCTATGCTAAGCACTGACACTAACATCATGGAGACAGAATACCTGGAGTTTGAGTGTTAGAAAGAGGAATTACATCAAAACACAGCTTGCAAATTTTATTTATTTATTTATTTTGTCCAATATACAATAATATACAATGAAGCTTATAGAGATATAGTAGAGAAGATATAGGAGATATAGGAGAGACTATAGGACAGGGGATGGAAGGCTCTCTAGTGCGCTTATGTACACCCCTTACTGACCTCTTAGGAATCTGGAGATGTCAACCATGGATAGTCTAAGGGTAAAGTGTTGGGGGTTAGGGGATGATACTACGGAGTCCAGTAATGAGTTCCACGCTTCAACAACTCAATTACTAAAGTCGTATTTTTTACAGTCAAGTTTGCAGCAGTTAATATTAAGCTTGAATCTGTTGTGTGCTGTTGTGTTGTTGTGGTTGAAGCTGAAGTAGTCTTTGATAGGCAGGACATTGCAGCATATGATCTTGTGGGCAATACTTAGATCATGTTTAAGACGTCGTAGTTCTAAGTTTTCAAGACCCATAAGTCTAGTTTCTGTTTCGAGTAGAGGAGTGAAGGGCTCTTCTGGTGAAGTATCTTTGGACATTTTCGAGGGTGTTAATGTCAAAAATGCGGTATGGGTTCCAAACAGATGAGCTGTATTCAAGGATGGGTCTGGCAAAAGTTTTGTAAGCTCTGTTAAGTAATGTGAGATTTCCAGAGCAGAAGCTACGTAGGATTAGATTAACAACTCTTGATGCCTTCTTGGTGATGTTGTTGCAGTGGGCTTTGGCACTTAGATCTTTAGTTATTAGTATTCTAAAGCCCTTGACTGAGTGGGGATTATCTGTGATAATTTGTTTATTCAGTTTGTATTTGCCTCTGTAAAAGAGGCGATTGTTTTTGTATCCTATTCTCAGAATGCTTGAGAATGTCTTTCTTAATTGTCTTTCCACTTCCAATGTTGTTGTTAGGGATAGCAGAGTATATTTTTGCAAAATTAGGGGATTTTAATATAATATTTCTTCATTTTTCATTTATACCTGGTTATGGGACAAATGTCCTTATAAAATTTTCCTGTTGGATTTAATTGAAATGTGAAATGTCATGTAGGCTGCGGATTGTTGAGCAGAAGGTGATGCAATGAAAGCCCACTCTGGCCAACTCAAAATTGAGTAAACTGAAAATAATGTGATGTTGATGTTGTCAAGAGCCTCAGTGGCACAGTGCTTGGAGTGCAGTACTGCAAGCTACTTCTGTTGATCAGCAGCTGCCAGCAGTTTGGCAGATCGAATCTCAGTAGGTTCAAGGTTGACTCAGCCTTCCATCCTACCAAGGTCGGTAAAATGAGGACCCAGATTGTTGGGGGCAATATGCTGACTCTCTGTAAGCTGCTTAGAGAGGGCTGAAGAGCACTGTGAAGTGGTATATAAATCTAAATTATTATTATTATTTGTTCTGTTGGGCTCTCTGGTAGACTCCTCCCAAAAATTCACAGGTACAAATTTCAGACACAGACACGTTTGAAAATTCAAAACAATGTTCTTTATAATGAAAATTTACTTAAACCAAGCCCTCTTTTGGTATAGCAAAGAACACTCATCTCCAAACAAAATGGTAATTTTTACAAGTCCCTTATCAGTTCTGTGGTACTTAGATTGCAGCTGTGAGGCAATTCACAGTCCTTCTTCTTTCACAAAGTGAAACACACTTTGCTCTGGTTTAGTTTCAAAGCGGGGAAAAATCAGCACACAAAAGGTCAAAGTCGGTAAAGAAGTCATGAAACACAATGATCAGATAATCCTCCACAATGGCCAAACCCACAGGCTGCTATTTATAGCAGCCTCACTAATTACCACAGCCCCACCAAACCACAGGTGGCCTCATTTTCTTTTATAATAATCTCTCAGTTGTTGTTGCCTATGCATCACTCTCCACATGCCTGGCTGTCTCATTAACTCTTGTTCTGAATCCAAGGAGGAGCTTGATAATTGATCTCCTTCTGAGCTGTCTGCCACACTCTCCTCCTCCCTGTCACTCATGTCTTCTTGGTCAGAGGAGCCTTCATCATCAGATTCCACCAGGGGCAAAACAGGCCTGCAGCATGTGGATGTCTCCCCCCATATCCACAGTCCTTGGGGCAGGAGCTGGGCCAGAGCTAACCACAACAATTATTATTATTATTATTATTATTATTATTATTATTATTATTATTATTGTATGCCGCCCCTCTCCGCAGACTTGGGGTGGCTCAAAGCAACAATAGAAACAATATATTACAAATCCAATAATTAAAAAATCATTAAAAAACGTATTAAAAAACAAAACATATACACAAACATACCATGCATAACTTGTATAGGCCTGGGGGGAAAGGAATATCTCAATTCCCCCATGCCTGACGACAGAGGTGGGTTTTAAGGAGCTTGCGAAAGGCAAGGAGGGTGGGGGCAATTCTAACCTAATTCTATTGTTATTTTCCTTGAAGGAATTTAGGAAAACAAAATGTCATCAAATTGAGTATGGACTGTTCAGATGATTTTTCTGCATGGCATAAGAACAGCTAGCTGAGGCAGTGTAATGTAGCAGTTAATTTTTGTATTAAGAATGAAGATGCTCATGTACAAGTTAAACCTCCACCATGGAAGTTCATGGCTAACTTTGGACCAATACCCAGCCCTAGATATTAAAGTTGAATTGTTGCTTCAGAGTTTGAAAGTTGATTCTGTCACGTAGACAGAATCATGACTTCCTCAGGAACAGTGATGATTGAGATGATCTGACACACTGGAGAAAAAGGCATCAACAACATATTATTGCAATTTCAAGCTCTTGACATTCCCACCAGACAGAAATTTGAATACTAGGAAGCCCCAGCTGACAGACAGTTCCTGTTTAATAATCAAAACCGCTGCGTTTCTTTCAGGCAATCAGAGACAAGCTTTTCAATTAAAAGGGACAACGTTCTAACAGATAACTTATTTATTTATTTTTATTTTATTTATTTATTGCATTTGTATGCCGCCCTTCGCCGTAGACTCAGGGCGGCTAACAACAGTAATAAAAACAGCGTATAACAATCCAATATTAAAACAGTTAAAAACCCTTATTATAAAACCAAACATACATACAGACATACCATGCATAAAATTGTAAAGGCCTAGGGGGAAAGAGTATCTCCAGTATGTCCAGATGGTTCCATTATTTGCTAGTGAATACTACATACTGTAGCAGTATGTCCTTCTTCTTTTTGGTCATACCCTTTTGGAAATAGCCTTTCACAAAATTTCCCATGCCAAGGGTCAGACAGCACAATGTTAACCACATTTATTTGTGCAGTTGAATGCTTGATTGCATAACCAGTTACTTATCTTTCATTTTTGGTTGCAGGCTGAATGGAAAGAGATAAGACGAGAGAGCAATTGTTTGAAGTTCTCTATGAAATTAGTGAATTTTTAATATGTAACATTGTTCTTGCATGTATAATCTTATTAAAGCAATAAGCCAAACACTGAAATCTTTTCTCCTTTTCCTGCCACCTTCATTCTGGCAATTTTTCATCTAATGCCAAAATTGCACCACCAATGGCCCAGCGACACCATGCTCCTATGTCTTCATTTTCATTAATGTAAGTGATGATGTAATCATCAACCAACAGGCCTAGTTCAAGCACAGGCAGTCTGTTTAGTTTCATTACCTAAGATATTGAGATTGTTTTTGTGATTCATAGCATTTTTTTTATGATATCCGAAATTACATGTGTTAACATGTTGTATAAAATTCACACACATGCATGCAAGCACGCACAGAGAGAGAGAGAGAGAGAGAGAAAGAGAGAGAGAGAAAGAGAGAGAGAGATTGAAAAAGAGATGACAAGAGCAATACAACTATTTCAAACCAATGAAGAAATCAAATCAGAATGAGATTTTGGATATACTTTACTGTACTGTACTGAAAAGATGTAACTTTAAAAGCCATCAAAATTCTTTTCCATATGCAGGCTAAGCAGCCACATCAATTTTCTTGATAAAGGTCAGAAAAGTCTAAAAAGTTTTGAGCAACTAATTTATAGATGTGAGCTCACTTGAAGTTTATTCCAGTGAGTGTGAAACCAAGTGGGAAGCTAGCAAAGTTTACAACTGAGACTTCTGTGGCTAAACAAAATGGTTGTTAAATAAATTGCATTGTTTTAACCACCTTTATGGCCACACTTTGTTATGTGAATTACTGTAGTTGTTAAGTGAATCTTGCAGTTATGGAGTGAATCTAGATTTCTCCACTGACTTTGCTTTTGGAAGCTGGTGGGGAAGGTTGCAAATCACCTGAGCCTGAGAAACTGAAACTATCATAAATACATGCTGGTTACCAAGTGCCCAACTTTTGATCATGTGACTGTGAGAATACTGCAATGGTCATAAGCATGAGCATTAGTTGTAAATAGCTTTTTTCAATACCATGGTAATTTTGAATGGTCTTAATGAGTGGACTGTATTTTGCAAACTACAGTACAATGCAATACAAAGAAGAACTTTTAGAATAATGTATATAATACACCAAATTCCATTACCTTAGGAAAATAGAAAAATGCAAACAGATTGAATTTGTTTGGAGAAATAAGCATAAATACAAATAATAGAATAGAGTAAAATACAAATAATAGAGTAGAGTAGAGTAGAATAGAATAGAATAGAATAGGAAGGGACCTTAGAGGTCTTCTAGTCCAACCCGCTGCTTGGGCAGGAAACCATATACCACTTTAGACAAAGGATCATCCAACATCTTCTTAAAAAGTTCCAGTGTTGGAGCACTCACAACTTCTGGAGGCAAGTTATTCCACTGATTAACTGTTCTGTCAGGAAATGTCTCCTTAGTTCTAAGTTCCTTCTCCTTGATTAGTTTCCACCCATTGCTTCTTGTCCTACCCTCAGGTGCTTTGGAGAATAATTTGACTCCCTGTTTTTTGTGGCAACTCCAGAGAATTGGAACCTGGATATCATGTTTCGCCTAGTCCTTCTTTTCATTAAACTAGACATACCTAGTTCCTGCTTTTATACGCAATCAGGAGAAGAATGTGTGGTGGATTAAAAGGAAACTCAACTGTTATCTGCTTGAAGTTCTGTGAACCTCACAAAAATATAGGCATGACTTGATTATACTGTTATTATAACATCCTACATCTGATAAAGTTAAAGGGAACATGGAAATATTCCAGATTCAATCACATACATCATTCATGCTTGGAAAATTAATAGGTTAATGATCTGGGAAACTCTAATGTTTCTGGCATTGGATGCTGTAGTTCCCAGGAAGCAGTTGACTATATCAGGAGAAAACTTGTGCAGAGTAAATTTTCCAATACAGTGGTACCTCTACCTATGAACTCCTCTACTTACAAACTTTTCTAGATAAGAAAAAGCTTGTAAAAAACAACAAAGCAATATACACTGCTATTTTGAACAATGTCATTAAAACAATTAAGAGATTCTGTTTTTTTTCTTTCAAAAAGTGAGATTGCATAATAAATACAGTATACCTACTTTGTATATTGAATTATTATCTAAAATTAGAACCATGGAATGGCTTCCATAAGTCAATACAGTGGTACCTCTTCCTAAAAACACCTGTACTTACGAACTTTTCTAGATAAGAACTGGGTGTTCAAGATTTTTTTGCCTCTTCTCAAGAGCCATTTTTTACTTACAAATCTGAGCCTCCAAAACTGTAACAAGAAAAGGAGGGGAGCAGCTTCCGTGGGGCCTCTCTAGGAATCTCTTGGGAGGAAATAGTGCCTCCACCCTCCCTGTGGTTTTCCCAATCGCACACATTATGTGTTTTTACATTGATTCCTATGGGAAAAAATGCTTCTTCTTACAGACTTTTCTACTGGTCACAGAATGAATTAAGTTTGTAAATAGAGGTACCACTGTATATTGGTGCAAAAGATCGTAACTGAACATTCTAGTGCATTCTAGTGCTGTAAAATATTTTTTGTCATAAATGGAATCATTTTTCTTTGATTCTTTGACCCACAGGAATCAACTGTGGGAATGAGGCCATGTGGGAATGAAGGAAATGTTTTAACTGTTTTTTATCAAGTTTTAGAGTTCCTTCCTTCTTCCCTCCCCCCCTCTCTCGCTTCCTCCCTCCCTTCCGTCCTTTCTTCCCTTACCTAAAGTCTAGTTTAACCTTTATACTATCTTTGTCAGGAGCTAGGATAAAGTTCAAAAGCACTACAAGTGTATTTCATTCTACCTGTGTACAATAATATGATTTACTTATAGCCAAGGAAAAAGAGTCGAAGGATTTCAAGGGACGCTGGACTTAGGTCACTTATGGAGATGTAGTGACTCCAAACAGATAATGCATTTGACCCTGCCCTCACACTCAGCCTGCTTTTGTCCTTCATTTTTCATATGCTTATGACCTCAAAAAGGTCTTCCAGAAAATTTAGAGAAATAAGCCAGGACTTTGGAGTTATCTTATTTATTTTTTATTTATTTATTTATTTGTTTGTTTGTTTGTTTGTTTGTTTGTTTATTTGTTTGTTTGTTTGTTTGTTTATCTATCTATCTATCTATCTATCTATCTATCTATCTATCTATCTATCTATTTATTTATTTATTTATTAGATTTGTATGCCGCCCCTCTCCGTAGAACCATTTACACTTTGAAATTTTAGAAAACCTAATAACATTTCTGCAATAGAATAAATTGCATTTTGCATGCTTCTTCGGTGAAGATTATTGAATGTCATTCTAGGTAGCTCCAGCCTTTAGATGTGAGTATGTGTGTATAAGAGATGTCATTACAGATGTTGTTATTGGAAGAGAAGAAAGGGCAAAAGATACATGAATTTTATATTTATATTTATATTTATATTTATATTTATATTTATATTTATATTTATATTTATGTTTATGTTTATGTTTATGTTTATGTTTATGTTTATATTTATAT
Source organism: Erythrolamprus reginae (assembly GCF_031021105.1). Lineage (NCBI taxonomy): Eukaryota > Metazoa > Chordata > Lepidosauria > Squamata > Dipsadidae > Erythrolamprus > Erythrolamprus reginae. The sequence continues at coordinate 67,979,522 of NC_091952.1, forward strand.
TTATATTTATATTTATATTTATATTTATATTTATATTTATATTTATATTTATATTTATATTTATATTTATATTTATATTTATATTTATATTTATATTTATATTTATATTTATATTTATATTTATATTTATATTTATATTTATATTTATATTTATATTTATATTTATATTTATATTTATATTTATATTTTTTTATTTATATTTTTTTATTTATATTTTTTTATTTATATTTTTTTATTTATATTTTTTTATTTATATATTTTATTTATTTATTCATTCATTCATTCATTCATTCATTCATTTAATTTTTATGCCGCCCTTCTCCTTAGATTCAGGGTGGCTTACAACATGTTAGCAATAGCACTTCTTAACAGAGCAAGGCTATTGCCCCAACAATCCGGGTCCTCATTTTACCCACCTCGGAAGGTTGGAAGACTGAGTCAACCTTGAGCCGGTGATGAGATTTGAACCGCTAACCTTCAGATCTACAGTCAGCTTCAGTGGCCTGCAGTACAGCACTCTACCTGCTGTGCCACCCCAGCTCTCTACAGCTTTTATGCTCATAATCCTGGATCGGTCACTGTGTCATCTGAAAAATTATAGCAGAATAAGGACAAGGATTTTAGAGCCAGGGTCTTTCAGATTTTGTTTGTTTGGGTGTGTATGTGTGTTTAAGACTACATGTACATCTTTCACACTTGGACAAAATTAGATTACATTCCAAATAAATTCTGCACTTATTTTCTCATCATGGAGCAATCCAGGTTGAATGGAGATTATGGGAAGAAAGGTAGCTCCACTCAGAAAGGACAAATCATTCACGAAGCCTCAGGTTATCCTGACTCCTTTTGGAAGGCTTCTGCCTAGCCAAGCTACACATTTACCTTATTAAAGAAATAGCTGATGCACAACTATCAGTAGGAGTCAATATTGTTGTTAAGATAAGAGAAAACAAGCAATGTCCTCTCCCATATTTATTGAGTCACCCTGAGTCCATCAATTGTGGTACCGCCTAAACACCTACCCTCTTATTTTACATCATTGCTTACCTAAGCACAACTTACACTTCAGCCTGTACATTTCCTCAGAAGATCAATGCACCACCTCCCTATTGCGGAGGTTCTTACATTGCAAGTCCTCCTGCAATCTTCTACTTATTTATGTGTTGCAAAGGCTTTAATAGCTAGTTATTGCCACATTCACCTCCCCTCAGATGTTTCCTTATAACAGGGAAGAAGGTTTCATGAAGTCAAATCAACCCAGTGAATTGGATGGGGGGGGGGCAGTCTACAAGGACTTCAGTTGAAGCTACATAACTGCATTTCACTTACTTTTTTAGTCTAAGCTACATCCAGTGCTACACCAAAGCAACATGGAATGAAACACTGGGGAAAAGGCATATAAATTATCCAAATATCATCTTTGTATGCACAGATGCACACAGGCATACACACATACACACTATATCATATAAGCCTATTAACATAGCATATAAATCCAATAAAATAAATAACAAGCAGGAAGAGGGAGATTGTGATCCCCTTATATAGAATGCTGGTGAGACCACATTTGGAATACTGTGTTCAGTTCTGGAGACCTCACCTACAAAAAGATATTGACAAAATTGAACGGGTCCAAAGACGGGCTACAAGAATGGTGGAAGGTCTTAAGCATAAAACGTATCAGGAAAGACTTAATGAACTCAATCTGTATAGTCTGGAGGACAGAAGGGAAAGGGGGGACATGATCAAAACATTTAAATATGTTAAAGGGTTAAATAAGGTTCAGGAGGGAAGTGTTTTTAATAGGAAAGTGAACACAAGAACAAGGGGACACAATCTGAAGTTAGCTGGGGGAAAGATCAAAAGCAACGTGAGAAAATATTATTTCGCTGAAAGAGTAGTAGATCCTTGGAACAAACTTCCAGCAGATGTGGTTGGTAAATCCACAGTAACTGAATTTAAACATGCCTGGGATAAACATATATCCATCCTAAGATAAAATACAGGAAATAGTATAAGGGCAGACTAGATGGACCAGGAGGTCTTTTTCTGCCGTCAGTCTTCTATGTTTCTATGTTTCTATGTAACAACGACAATGATATCAGTACACTCACTCCAACACTGGTTTGCCAAGAGTAAGATTTGTTTCTTACAGTCAGTTTGATGTACTAGATAAAATGTCAGGCTAGAAGTGCTTGACCTTGTACCACTCACTCTCCCCTAGCCTTAGGAAACAGGCAGTGGTAAACCACTTTTGACAAACCTTGTCAAGAAAACTTCAGGGACTTGTACAATCTCTGAAAATGAGTTGGTGAATGAATGAAGGAATCAAATACACGCAAAGATCAAGAGAAGGATAAATATTATTGTTATTGCATTAAATATTTAGATAAACAGCAATTATTTTTGGATTTTAACTCCTATTGTCAGTAGCTAGCATAGGCAGGTATGAGAAATATATTTTGTTTGTTTGTTTACTTGCTTACTTAATTACTTATTTACTTGGATATACTTACTTACTTACTTACTTACTTACTTACTTACTTACTTACTTACTTGGATTTCTAGGCCGCCCTTCTCCAGGGGATTCAGGGCGGCTTACAAAATACAATACAAAATATATAAACCCAAGCATAAAAGCTGAATCTAAAAGCCCCAACATTTAAAACTATTCAGTCAGATCCATCAATACGCTGATGATACCCAATTCTACATCTCCACCCCATGTCCAGTCAGTGAAGCAGTGGAAGTGATGTGCCAGTGCCTGGAGGCTGTTGGGGCCTGGATGGGTGTCAACAAACTCAAACTCAACCCAGACAAGACGGAGTGGCTGTGGGTCTTGCCTCCCAAGGACAATTCCATCTGTCCATCCATTACCCTGGGGGGGGAACTACTGACCCCCTCAGAGAGGGTTTGCAACTTGGGCGTCCTCCTCGATCCACAGCTGACATTGGAACATCATCTTTTGGCTGTGGCGAGGAGGACGTTTGGCCAGGTTCGCCTGGTGCACAAGTTGCGGCCCTATTTGGTATGTTTGTGTGTATGTTTGGTTTTATAATAGGAATTTTTAGTTGTTTTTTATTATTGGATTGTACATGTTGTGTTTATTATTGTTGTTAGCCGCCCCGAGTCTACGGAGAGGGGCGGCACACAAATCCAATAAATCATTATTATTATTTATCCCATAACACAGTCATACAATCAGCTGGAGCAGAGTGTCAACGCTCCACGGCTACAAGCCTGCTAGGAAACATGTGTTTTTAAAACCTTTTGAAAGGCCAGGAGGGTGCGGGCAGTGCAAATTTCCGGGGAGGAGTTGACTCCAAAGGGCTGGAGATGTTAGAGGCCCTTCCTCTAGGCCAGTGGTTCCCATCCTTTTTTAGGTCATGCCCCCCATAATTATGTCTCAAATCCTGAGGCCCCCCAATCCCTGTGACATATAGTTCTTACTATTCAAAAAGTGAACTACTCACATGGAAGAAGCTAATAGGCCATTAATTTGGTTTAAATTAGATTCCATTTGCCCCCATTAAAAATAAAACTGCGCCCCACGTTGGGAACCAGGCAATATTGCTTGGGTGATGGGACCTGGAGAAGGCAGACTCTGTGGGATCTGACCAGCCATTAGGATACATGGGGCAGTTATATGGAAGACACTAGGTGCACATCCTGCATCTGTCAGTGGTTCCTTATTGGTGTCTTTACTTTTGCTCATACAGCAGTTTTATGATTTGGGGAAGATATGCCTTCATTTAAGAAGGTGGCAATAGCACGTCTGCACATCCATTCCAAAGCACTTTGTCACACCCTACTTTGGACTCCTTAACTCTCAATTATCCCATAACTACTGTGACAACCCCAAAAAAGTGCCAACAGGTATGACACAGATGCCCACAGCTAATACATCTGTTTAGCTTTTTCATATTTGTGCAGAGCTGGTGACATGTACAGGCATGTATTGTATTTCTTTTGTCTGCTTGCATACATGTAGGATTACCATCCTGGAACTTTCAAAAAAGAAAACACTTTAGAAAAGTAATTTTTATTTTATATATTTTTGAGAGCAGAACACAAGAAATGTTTTTACTTTTGTATTCATAACCTGCATTTTCTTGGAAAGTTCAAAGTAGTTTATATGAAAGCTATGTCCAACATATCTCTACAACAAGAACCCCTTAGGTTGAGCTGAGAAGGATGACCAAAGTCATTGAGTAATCACTATTGTTAGAGGGGAACTTAATCTAATTCTCCCTGGTCAAAGTCCAACACATGCACACTGACCTAAGTGCACAGTTTTCCATATACTGTTTTATTTATTTATTTATTTATTTTGTCCAATGCACAATGAGGGTTTTAGTGAGTATATATCAATATACACATAGTAAAATACATGATGAAGGTTATAGAGGAGATACTCATAGTAAAATATATCTAAGAAATAATAGCAAAGAAGATATAGGAATAGAATATATAGAATATATAGAATATAGGAATAGAATATATATATATATATATATATATATATATATATATATATATATATATATACACACACACACACACACACACACACACACACACACATATACATATATGTCACATGTTTAAGCTGAATTTGAAAATTAAGGGAGACTAGGATAGATCTATTTCGGCCTTATTTTGGCCTCATCAGCTAGCCATATACATATACATACACATACATATATATATACATACATATACACACACATATATACATATATATACATACATACACATACACATACATATATATATAGGAATAGAATATATCAATGAAAGAATAGAAGAAGAGATATAGGAGATATAGGAGAGTAATAGGACAGGGGACGGAAGGCACTCTAGTGCACTTGTACTCGCCCCTTACTGACCTCTTAGGAATCTGGATAGGTCAACCGTAGATAATCTAAGGGTAAAGTGTTGGGGGTTTGGGGATGACACTATGGAGTCCGGTAATGAGTTCCACGCTTCGACAACTCGGTTACTGAAGTCATATTTTTTACAGTCAAGTTTGGAGCGGTTAATATTAAGCTTAAATCTGTTGTGTGCTCTTGTGTTGTTGTGGTTGAAGCTGAAGTAGTCGCCGACAGGCAGGACGTTGCAGCATATGATCTTGTGGGCAATACTTAGATCTTGTTTAAGGCGTCTTAGTTCTAAACTTTCTAGGCCCAGGATTGAAAGTCTAGTCTCATAGGGTATTCTATTTCGAGTGGAGGAGTGAAGGGCTCTTCTGGTGAAGTATCTTTGAACATTTTCAAGGGTGTTAATGTCTGAGATGCGATATGGGTTCCAAACAGATGAGCTGTATTCGAGGATGGGTCTGGCGAAAGTTTTGTAAGCTCTAGTAAGTAGTGTGAGATTGCCAGAGCAGAAGCTACGTAGGATTAGGTTTACAACTCTTGAAGCCTTCTTGGCTATATTGTTGCAGTGGGCTTTGGCACTTAAATCTTTTGTTATTAGTATACCAAGGTGTTTAACCGAGTGGGGATTATCTGTGATAGTTTGATTATTAAGTTCGTATTTGAAGTTTAGATTCTTCTTCCCAATGTGTAGGACAGAGCATTTGCTAGTTGAGATTTGGACAGTTGAGATCTGTACAGTGGTACCTCTACTTAAGAACTTAATTCGTTCTATGATCAGGTTCTTAAGTAGAAAAGTTTGTAAGTAGAAGCAATTTTTCCCATAGGAATCAGTGTAAAAGCAAATAATGCATGCAAAACCACTAGAAAAGAAATAAAAGGTTGGAATTTGGGTGGGAGGAGGAGGAGAAAGAAGAGAAGGAGGACAGTCGCTGCTGAAGGTGAGGTGAGGGGAATAAAAAAAAAATCCAAAACTTTAAGGCCTAAAAAAAAAAGAGGGACTTTGAGGCAGTGAGGAGGAGCACGCGCCTCCCATACACCCGGCGCGAGGCTGCTTCCCATACACTGCTTCAGAGAGAGAAACCCAGGGGAAATGGCAGGAAACTGCCCGGGCCTTCATGCCGCTCTCAAATTTCCTGGGAAATTTTTCCAGGCTCAGGTTCTTAAGTAGAAAAGGGTTCTTAAGAAGAGGCAAAAAAATCTTGACCTGGTTCTTATCTAGAAAAGTTCTTAAGTAGAGTTGTTCATAGTTAGTGGTACTACTATACTTAGACAGTTTAGAATAGGATAGGATGGGATAGGATAGGATAGGATAGGATAGAATTCTTTATTGGCCAAGTGTGATTGGACACACAAGGAATTTGTCTTTGATGAATATGATCTTAGTATACATAAAAGAAAAAATACATTTGTCAAGAATCATGAGATACAACACTTAATTATTGTCACAGGGTACAAATAAGCAATCAGGAAACAATCAATATTAATGTAAATTCTAAGGATAGAAGCATCAAGTTACAGTCATAAGTGGGAGGAGATAGGTGATAGGACAGATGAGGAGACTAAATAGCCTTGGGGAATAGTTTGACCGTGGTGAGAGAATTATTTGCTTAGCAGAGTGATGATGTTTGGGGGAAAAACATACATACAATGTATGTACGTAGCTTCTGCTCTGGAAAGCTCACTCTACTTACCAGAGCTTACAAAACCTTTGCCAGACCCATCCTCAAAAACAGCTCATCTGTTTGGAAACCATACTGCATCTCGGACATTAATACCCTTGAAAATGTCCAAAGATACTTCATCAGAAGAGCCCTTCACTCCTCCACTCGAAACAGAATACCCTACGAAACTAGACTTACAATCCTGGATCTAGAAAGCTTAGAACTACGATGCCTTAAACATGATCTAAGTATTGCCCACAAGATCATATGCTGCAACGTCCTGCCTATCAATGACTACTTCAACCACAACAACACAAGAGCACGCAACAGATTCAAGCTTAATATTAACCGCTCCAAACTTGACTGTAAAAAATACAACTTTAGCAATTGAGTTGTCGAAGCGTGGAACTCATTACCGGACTCCATACTGTCATCCCCTAACCCCCAACATTTTACCCTTAGACTATCCATGGTCGACCTCTCCAGATTCCTAAGAGGTCAATAAGGGGTGTGCATAAGTGCACTAGTGTGCCTCTCGCCCCCTGTCCTATTGCCTCTCCCGTGTCTCATATCTCTTTTCTTCTATCCCTATATCTTTTCTTCTATGCTCTCATTGATATATTTTATGCCTATATTTCCCCTCTATTCTGTCCTTGGTATGTTTCACTTCGAGTATATGCACTCTAGCCTTTATTGTGTATTATTACGTATTGGACAAAATAAATAAATAAAATAAATAAATGTAGAGAAGTAGATTGCCAATGCCTTCTTCCACAATGATATTTTGAGTTTTAATGCTAGTGAACAATCCTGGAATTCCCAAGTAATTCTCCCTCCCCAGGCAAGCACTAGCCACATTAAGCTTGCTTAACTTCTGAAATCGAAAGACGTAGGAACAGAGTGAACTAGGCCAGACTACAATCGGCCTCTTGGCCTTCTTGTTTAAATTAATCCTTGTAATGGAGAACCTCACCATGCCATCATTACCGTCATATAAATATCCTGTGGATTATTTGAACAAGAAACTTTGTCTGATGTATGAGCTGTTATTGTTATTTGGCTGCAATATAGATGGATACATTGGAATTGGTAAAAGTAATTATAAAAGGGAGGGGTGTTACTCAAAACCAAGGAGCAATGCAAGAGATAGGAATGTCACATTACTTATGAAGTACATTTGTGAATATATTGCTTTACATAGTAATGTGACACACCTACTTCTTGCATTCCTAGGCCTCTGGCCTTACTTTGTAACAATGCTTGCCTTGGGTTTCTATCAGTGGCTATAGATACAATAGCATTACTATTTAGCAATAGCATTTACACTTATATATAGCTTCATAGTGCTTTTACAGCCCTCTCGAAGCGGTTTACAGAATCACCATATTGCCTCCAAGAATCTGGGCCTTCCCTTTACCCACCTCAGAAGGAAGGAAGGCTGAGTCAATCTTGAGCCGGTGGTGAGATTTGAACTGGTGAACTGCAGGTAGCAATTAGTTGAAGTACAGTAGCTTGCAGTGCTGCATTCTAACCACTGTGCCACCCCAGCTCTTGCAATCTAAACATGCATGATAATACCTGGGACTTCTGTAACAACATTGCTGTACCAGTGGAATTCTGTTCCTCTGACAGAACTTTCTCCCCTTCATCTTGCTTTACAGCTTCCAATCCAATTCAGATCTGCTTTAAATGGCCTCCCAACCCTGCAGAGCAGATGACATCCATGTCGGGACAGTAGAACAAGGCAGGGATCAATCATTCATCTTGCAAGGTATCAATTGCATTCCAGCATGAATAGTTAAGTCTTATTAGAGATATTTATTCCCTTTGGATCTATAGGTTGTGCAGTGCCATAAGAAACTGAGAAGAACATGTTAAAAAGAGTTCACACAATAAATCAAACCTTGTTTCTTTAATTATGGATTGTTGACTAAACCACAATAGTTAAGTTTCACAGATTACACTAAACTTTGAGCTCTATAATTTGTCTGTGAAGTCATTTTTACCCAGTTAAGACCACTTTTTCAGTGACTGTTGCAGTGGTGCTGAAAGAGCAGTACACATGATCTGACTTGAAGTTCCAGCTGTTATAGTGCCTCTGCAGTCACATGATTGTAATTTAGGCACTTGGAAACCAGCATTTACGATGCTGCCAGCAGGATCCAATGGTTATCTGATCGCCATTTGCAACCTTCTCTGCCAGCTTCCCATAAACAAAGTCAATAGGGAAGCTGGCAGGGAAAGTTGAAAGTCACTTTGGTAAGCTACCCATCCACCTGGCCCTCTGCACACTGCATCACACCCTCCTTCCCTTGATCTCTCTGTACTTTAACCAACCCATGTCCTTCTTTCCTTAGTCTCCCTGTGCTGACACCCAACGGTGTCTTCCTACATGTAACCTCCTTCCTCGGGGGGGGGGGGGGCAGCATTGGTTGTGTATGTATAGGATGGTGCTGCAAACTGGACAAAAAATAGGACAACTTGTGACCTTCCCTGTTGTCTCACATTTTACTTGTGCAAAGTTGACAGTTTGCACTGTATTTGACAGTTGACAGGTTGACAGTTTGCATCGCCTTCTGCCACATAAATCCCTGTGGCTGGTTAGGTCCCACAGAATTGGCCTACTCCAGGTCCCATCAACCAGACAATGTCATTTGGCGGGGCCAAGGGAAGAGCCTTCTCTGTGGGGGCACCAACCTTCTGGAATCAGCTCCCCCCAGAGATTCGTACCCCCACCCTCCTTGCCTTCTGCAAAAGCATTAAGACTCACCTATGTCGCCAGGCTTGGGGCTATTAGAACTTGCATCTCTGAAAATAAATGTGATGCATGGTGTGATTGTACTGTATGATTGTACTGTGTATTACATAGGATTTTTAGCCATACTTTTTAATATATTAGATTGTTCTATATGCTTGTTTTATATTTATTCTGTGAGCCACCCTGAGTCTTCGGAGAAGGGCGGCATACAAATCTAATGAATTGAATTGAAATTAAATTTGGTTGTTTTTATTGGTAATCTGTGGTCATAAATATCTTTAAAACCATGATATATGTGTTCATGCGACACAAAAACAAAACTAAATAACCACATAAGTACAATGTGTGACTTTAATTCAGCAATTGGTAATTCTGAAAATTCTCAAAAGGAATTTAGTTGTTAGTGTTGATTTTAGTAGTATAGCATCTACAATATATACAATATGCTAAAAACCCTTAATATTTGTTGATTTAGTTATATAGGAACACTTCTCATCTTTCGATACCATTGATCATCCTTTTATGCTCACACTAATATCCACTGAGATAGTAATCAGTTTTTATTATTGATCTAGTATTCTTACCAAAGTACATGGTAAGTAGACATCTTCTAAGTAAAGATGTTTACTTAGAAGTGAATCTATCTTCATTGATCAAACTTAGCAAAGTTATGGTTCTCAAATTAAATTCAGCTTAAAAAAAATATCTAAAAAGTCCTGAAATTTCTTTGAATGTATTTACATTATTTAACACACACCTTTTAAAATTGTTTTTAAGGCTCTTTAAAAAAAAATGTTTTCTTCCAATTTAGTCAATTGTTAAAGGGTTTTTTCCCCTTTTGAATTCCTCTTTTTAAAATTTTTAGCAGTGTTTTAGAATATTTTTCCACAGCCAGAGCATATCTATGCCCAATATCTATCCCACTTACGGTCTCTTCTCTTCAATAAGTAGAACTGCACTTAGTTGGGATACTTTAGTAATGCAACCAACTGTCTTAAAACAGCCTAGTTTTTGCCCAAACATAAATCCCAGAAGAGATTGTGAACAAGATTGTTTCAATTCCCGCAACTGGAAAAGTTTTGACAAGTTCCAACTAAAGATCCGAAACATCTTGGCAACAGAAGAGGGCCAGTGATTGCCATCAATGCTTTGGCAGAGCCCCAAGAAACATAGAACAAAAATGCTTTGAACAACCTCAAGGTGTGTCCCCAGCTTTCAAGGTGTGTACTATGACTCATTGCATTATCATGTTGTATTGAGTGCACAACATGCTGCGTGTGTAAAACTGAGCACCTGAGCTGTGGCTTTCGAATTCCTCCATTTGCAGTTTCCTATCACTACAGCTAAATGTTTTAATAGTATAATGTTTCTTTGCAAAATATTTGGAATCCAACCCTTTTAATTCCTACTATTTAGATCCCAGCTTTTCATGAGCCTGGGATAGCCTCAAATTGTCCTTTTTGAATATGTCTTGAATATGAGTTTTCATTGTAATGGATCTTGCAAAAATGAAAAATATGATAGAATTTGAATAAGCTAATATTTAAAACTTCTGCAACCCACCTCAATATTTTAATAATCTAGGCACTTCTAATTTTACACTCCTTTTTTTTTATAAATTTGCTGATTTGCATGGTTATATAAGTATGTATGTTGAAAGAAAGACAGCTGCCTCTCATTAAGTACTAGGAAACAATATAAACTCCCGGCCCTTGGGCCAGATGTCATGCATGGCCACACCCACACCTGGTTTAGCAAAGGGGGGAAAAGTCCCAATACGTCAGGTGACGCTACCATGATGATGTGAGTTGACACCCCTAATATAGATTGAATATGCGTTGTTGATAAATGATAATGTTTACTGCCCAATGCATCAAAGTACCCGAAACTGGGGAAGGCTGAACTATCTGATTATTCCTTCCCTAACATCAGCACAATCTTTTAACTAAAAATTTTGAGCGCAAAAACTCTTTATCTCAAAATTTGATGTTTTCATGTTAATGGGAAAAGATCTTATTGTGAAATGGATCACTGCTCATAAAATTTAATGAAAGTAGTTGTTGTGAAAATCTACTATTTTAAACTAAACCTGGTATAGCTGACCTGGGCCAGGAAGATCCATTTGAAACTTGGATGGCAGACCACCCAGAGATATTAAAAATAAATAAATAAAAAGAAAGAAAGTTGTCTCTATACAAACGTATTGTAACAGATACACGTATTGTATCTGTTACAATATGTTTGTATTGTTACCAAAAGAAACTTACAGTACACGGATGCATCAATGGAGTCACCAGTTTTCTTCAGCTCAATGAGTTTTTCCTTTCCAAACTCTAGTTTGGAATTAGAGATAATATGATGTACCTGCTAATAAATTTATAATTTATTTTCATGGGCAAAGGGCCACACTTTCAAGGGCCTTGCAAGTACCATCAGAATGGAGGCAATTTGTATATAGGGAATGGGAGAATCATGTTTCAGAGGGTAGGTCCTACTTAGAGAGAATTCTTCTTTTAGTTCTCATATTCTTCTATGGAACCTGACCTGGGTGATTAAATTTTGAACTTCCTTCCTGCACTTTCGCGATCTACAATGAGATATTTACAGCTGCTTGTCAGACTTCATACCACATTTTGCAATACTTCTCTCTCAGAAACAAAAACACAATATATACCGTACTTTTCGGAGTATAAAACACACCTTTTTCTTCCTAAAAGAGGACAAAAATTTGGGTGCATTTTAGAAACATAAAAACAGAGAAGACTTACGACAGAAAAAGACCTCATGATCCATCTAGTCTGCCCTTATACTATTTTTTGTATTTTATCTTAGGATGGATATATGTTTATCCCAGGCATGTTTAAATTTAGTTATTGTGGATTTACCAACCACGTCTGCTGGAAGTTTGTTCCAAGGATCTACTACTCTTTCAGTAAAATAATATTTTCTCATGTTGCGTTTGATCTTTCCCCCAACTAACTTCAGATTGTGTCCCCTTGTTCTTGTGTTCACTTTCCTATTAAAAACACTTCCCTCCTGAACCTTATTTAACCCTTTGACATATTTAAATGTTTCGATCATGTCCCCCCTTTTCCTTCTGTCCTCCAGACTATACAGATGGAGTTCATTAAGTCTTTCCTGATATGTTTTATGCTTAAGACCTTCTACCATTCTTGCAGCCCGTCTTTGGACCCGTTCAATTTTGTCAATATCTTTTTGTAGGTGTATATTTATACTCCAAATGTAGCTTTTTTGAAGTTTTTTCCCCCAGCCCTAACTAGGCGCTTTCTACTTCTAGCTTACTACTTCCTCCAAAGGTTTTTTTCCAGCCCTAAATCTTTGCAGGCTTGTTTTCATCCCTACTCTCTCTGAAAAAGGTTATTTCAGCCTTAACCAGAGGTTAAATAATGTGCTGAAGCTGAACAGACTAAGGATGCTAGCCAGATGCATACCTGGTAGATAGGGGTTTTTTTTCCTATTTTCCTCCCCCAAAACTAAGAGGCAACTTATACTTTGAAAAATATGGTAAAAACTATTTGATGAAACTTCAGGAATATGGCTAAGTATCAGCTTCTGTTATATGTATGAAAGAAGTAATATACCTGCATGGCATAGAGTTTTGTTATTTGAGGGACCACCTACCTCTCATAGAATAGATTTTTTTTTATTGGCCAAGTGTGATTGGACACACTTTTTTCTTGGTGCACATAGTATCTGCTGGACCAATTTGATCTGAAAGGATTGACATGACCTGGGTTTCTTCAGTTAAATAATGGCAACTACCCGTAACATCATCCCAAAGAAAATTTCAGAGAAGTAAAATTTGACAGATAAATTGTGGAACGTAAATGTTTGAGATAGGTGGGATTATTTTTAGACTCATTCTGGATGGAAAAATGATTTGCACTCACACACTATCCAAAAGGACATTTGCCTGAAAAATGCTACAAGATTAAAGTTGTATCCTGGGTGAATTGAACATGAAGTCTCCAAAGTACGAACTTAAAATACTACAGATTCAGACTCATAAATAAACTTTAGATTAATAAATAAACTTCAGATTCATAAATTTATTTATTTATTTATTTATTTATTTATTATTTAGATTTGTATGCCGCCCCTCTCCGAGGACACATATCCTTAAAAAGAAATGCCTGCAGCTATTTCTTCTTTCAAATATTTCTGTTTATCTTTTAATTTTGTGGAATATTTTTTTTAAAATCAACACAGATTCATCCTCTTTCTCTCTCCCTCCTCCTCCCTCTCTCTCTGACAAATGAATAAAAACAGTATTGATTACTTGTATTACTTGCATCTCTTCAAAATTATTCTCCAAAAGCAAATTGCAGATCTTCCAAAAAGTAGAAAATAATAACAACATTGGACTTTAATTTCCACAACATCTATGATGAGTTACAGAAATAACAGAAACTCTATAAGAAAATGAAGAAATAGTACTGAAGTTCAAGACGAGAAAGGAGTTCTACTGAAAAAATAAAAGGAATGAATTTCAGAATGAACATTGAAGTAGGCAAATGATGTTTTAAAAAGCAATAAGATCTCTCTTTTTTTTGCATAGGTTCCCATTAAAATGAAAAAAGAATCACAGATCAACAGCTGAAGAAAGATAGCAAAAAGCCACTAGGGCTTATATCTGATCATTTCTGAAAATTGTGAAGTGCAGGTGTGTGAATGTTTTCAAGGAGAAAAAAAAGGAGGATCTAGGGAACTATAAGCAAAGGCTGATATTAATACCTTGGATTAATATCTAATCAGTCTATACCTTGAAAATAATAATTATCACTCTGAAAACAATGTGATAGTTAATGTATGCTAACATTATTAATGAGAAGTCTTGCTAAAGTAAGTTCCTTTCATCTTTTTGATTAGGTAATTCATTTAGTTAGAGTGTGAATAATGTGTAAATGTGATACATCTTGATTTAATTTTTTGACAAAGTAGGTCATGATATTGTGATTAACAAGATAGGTAACCTTAGGCTAGAAGCAGCATAATTATGCCAATGCATAGCTGGTGTCCAAATTATACTCAAAATTATATTCAAAGTATGCCTATCAATTGTTCTTTATCGAACTGGTTCCAGTTCTGGGCCTGGTATTTGTCAACATTTTCATTTAATATATTACACAGGTAAAGAGATGGATAAAGGGACCGCCTTCTGCTGCACGAATCCCAGCGACCAGTTAGGTCCCACAGAGTGGGTCTTCTCCGGGTCCCGTCAACCAAACAATGTCGCTTGGCGGGACCCAGCGGAAGAGCCTTCTCTGTGGCAGCCCCGTCCGTCTGGAACCAACTCCCCCCAGAGATTAGAATTGCCCCCACCCTCCTTGCCTTTCAAAAGCTGCTTAAAACCCACCTCTGCCGCCAGGCATGGGGGAACTGAGATACACTTCCCCCTAGGCCTTTACAATTTTATGCATGGTATGTCTGTATGTATGATTGGTTTTTATATAATGGGTTTTTAACTGTTTTTAGTATTGGATTTTGTTATATACTGTTTTATTGCTGTTGTTAGCCGCCCCGCGTCTGCAGAGAGGGGCGGCATACAAATCCAATAAATAAATAAAGAAAAAAAGATCAGATTTGAAGGTGGAATGGATAATAGTCATAGAACTACTAATTAGCTTGATAGCTTAGAAAAAGGGTGGAAGCTAAGAGAACTGTAAATTCTGCACTTAGGAAAAAGAAATAAAATAAGATGGAAGGATATCTTATTTTCAAAAAGAGGCTGACAGCAACTGCATGATCTCCTTTGGAGCACCTTTTAGAAGAAGATGAGCTGTCTCTCACCAGGAACCCAAAGCCGACCCAGCCTAAGTGATTGGGGAGGGGGTGCCCTTGGGGCTCACCTGCCGCAAGCCTATAGGTGACATGCCAGGTGAAGCCTTCCCACATTCCTTGGGCATGACTAAGAGCATGGAAGGCCAAGTCCATGTCCAAGTTCAAGGCCAAGGTCAAGGCTTTATTCTTTTGCTCAGCAAGGAGCTTTGCCCATAGTTGCCCAGGAATGTTGAATGTGATTTCTGTCCCATTTCTTCACCTCTACAGGTCCTGATTTAATCAATAAAGTGACCCATAAATCCCAGCTCTGTGATCCATGTGTTTACTCTGGTGTCCATCACAAACACAGAGGAAAACAAATGGAGAAGCCTACATTTTGCTTGCATCCACATAATTGATTTAGTTTTCTTTTTTGATTATAAATAAAAGCATGATGATCACCAGAAAAACTTCACAACTTGGTGTGGGAAAGAAAGGTTCATTGGAACAATCTAAAGTATTGAGTATGAACATGCAATTGCCAAAATGAGAAAACTCTTGCTGAAATTTGAAATGGAGGAAAAACAAGTGAAAAAGGTATGACAAAATCAGCTTTAAAATATTGGACAGAATGTATTGTTGGAAAAGTGAGATGTGCTTACAACTCACATAATAACAAAAAAGAGTATTTCTATAAAATGATATACTGTTGATATATAACTCCAGAAAAATTAGCCAGAATATATAAGGGTGTTTCAAATTTATATTGGAAATGAGGGTCATTTATTGTGCTAATAAACTTGTAAAAAAAACAGAAAAATTTGGGTTTAAATATATAATATTCTTTAAAAAATTAAAAAATAAGATTTAACTGAAACCAGAACTTCTCTTGTTGGGATTAATGGACAGACAACTAGAAAAGAGCCATGGAAAACTATTGTTATATATGATGTCTGCTATGAAACTATCATTTGTACAAAAATGGAAATATTTTAATATATCCACAATGGAAGAATGTTTGGTGACAATGATGAGAGGCAAACTTAATTTGTGTGCTTAGATAAAAATCACTATTTTATCAGTGACTTAAAATCTCTTATAGACTTTTTGTGGAAGAAAAAGGAAAAGGATAAAATTTGGATTTATAGTTTGGATGATTAGAAAGGGTAGTTTATGGAAGAAGGAAATTATGACACAATCCTAAAGTGAAAGGTTGAAATATAACTGTATCTTAACTACTGTCAAAAGTATTAAAGCATCTTTTCTTTCCATTTTCTTATTTTCTCTTTCTATTTTTCTTACTTATTTACTATTCTTCTTTAGTTTTATTTTTTTTGTAATATATGGATTGCTTTTATCTTGCAAAGATTATTTAATAAATTATGTATTAAAAGAGTATAAGTGAAGTTAAAAACTGGTCTGGTCTGTAAACTTCTGAGTATGCTTTTTTATAGTACTTAAAGTTGTCTATTTCCCATCATCACATTATTGGGGAAAATGCAAAATATTTCTCATAATCTTTGCAAGAGTTCTTCCTTTTCCTCTTTTTAAAATCAAGTTTGTTCATGTGACTAATGTAAAAAAAGCAACTTTTCAAAATAATTTATTTCTCTCTTTTTTAAGTATGGTTTTACTAATCTGGTTTAATTATAATAAATTATATTTATTTTTATATTTTAATTATTTATATATAATTATATTAACTTATATATGCACCAGCAAATAATAACACGTGAAGAGAAAACATTTAAAGGCAGATTATTTGAAGGCTGTAAGAGGAAGCAGATGTTTTGATATCAACATCTCTAATGGTTTTTGATCTGATTCCCTCCCCTTGGAATACACATCCTTATTTTTTCCAAATCCATTTAGAGAATAAACAAACCACTCCTAAGCCACTGTTTTTTGTTCGTTAAAAGGAATGAGATAAAATGCTGTAACTAGTGAGACAGTTATTTTTGTTTTTGAAAAATGCTTACAGAGATATCAAGCGCCAGTATACACAGAGCCGAACTCATCAGTTCATAACTCGTAGCTTCTGAGGCCATGAATGTTAAAGTCTGTTGTGGGATTGCAGCATTCTGAAATTAGGAAATATCTAATATATTTTGTAGAGCTTTTTTTTAATATGGAATAAAAGAAGTAGGCGGCTTCTTGTCTCACATTCTTCTCTAATATTTGAAATTTAAACTTCTCCATAACTCATACCCAGGAGTTTTAAACATACACATTTTGGTAGCTAATGGGCAGGTTCAGTTGCAGCATTTAAAATTGTCCATTTCTCCTCCTCTGCCTCCCCACCTCTCATTATTTCAAAAACGGCTTAAGAGCCTTCTAGTAAAAGCTACCATCATCAGATTTTGCTTTTCCTGAGAGATGGGTTTTAAAAAGTGCCTTTTTCCTTTTACAACTTGTGCTGTGCTGCCTAAATTTGACTATCCCAACCTGGGACTCTAACCTGAATGAAGCTTTTGCATGTGGCAGCTATGGAGAACTAGCAAGGGTGAATTTTCCTAGCCTGCTCTCCTAACATTTGACAGTGGTCCATGATTGAGTCCATGCTGTAGAAGGAATATTGAGCTAGCTCGAGTCCTTGGGGATTGGGTGGCATACAAGTCAAATTAAATAAATACATGAGGGGGGGAGGGGGAACCTGTTTTGAAAGAGAGAGAAACCATCTCTATCACAGAATTAATAGGCAACTTATGTTGGGCTTCATATCAGTCCTCCTTTGGTTTTTCTTTCCTTCTGCTAACAATATGTCTGAGATGATTTTATGAGTTAATGTTCAAGCAGCTGATTTCTACTTAGGAGCCCATTTCAGAGCATATAAAGCAGGCAAAAGGCAAGGTAGAAACCCCAGGGTAGAGAGCCAAGAACTCGTTTTAAACTATACTGCTCAAAAAATAAAAAATAAAGGGAACACTTAAACACAATATAACTCCAAGTAAATCAAACTTCTGTGAAATCAAAAGAAGCAACACTGATTGACAGTCAATTTCACATGTTGTCAGCACACTCAACTTTGTACAGAACAAAGTATTCAATGAGAATATTTCATTCATTCAGATCTAGGATGTGTTCTTTGAGTGTTCCCTTTATTTTTCTGAGCAGTGTAGTAACCCTGGGTACCAATATCAAGGGAGAGATAAAATGACAGAGGGGTATGATTTTGATTTTAGTGCTGATCTTTGCCTTCTACCTACCTGTCACCACAGATGGCATTTTAGCTCAAACACAACCCTATCCTGAGGAGCCAAAGGGCAGTAGCTTAGCAAGTTCGTTCTGCTGTTTAGGGCTCTGGAAGTGGAATACAGCAATGGGTGTGTGCAAACCTAGACAGAAGGCTGTATATCCAGTCTAGCAGAGGGCGTGCCGGCTCACTCACTCACAGGAGAGCAGAGTGTGGAGAAAGAGCAGCTGTCAGCAGAGGACCGTATGGCAAGGCGGGCTCCCTGAGATTCTGTACTCCACTGAGATTGTTTTGCTGCTGTCTGCTGTTTTTGCCTCGCTTTGTTTTTTAAAGTTTTAAAGGATAGGCAGGTGACATTCATCTTGGCACCACCATCTGCAACCATGCTTCACTCTCCACTGAAAACCGCACTGGCATATGAGTGCTTCCAAGATCAAGCCAATTCAACTTTAGCTTTGCCTTCCGATCATAAGTTAAAAACAAGAGGGACAGGAAAACAAAGGGTCCAGGAACAGGTGATGATGACGGTCAAGCGGCAGAAGCAAAAGTCCTCTCTTTCATCAGCATCAAATGCGGCAGGTCAATCCAACCGAGGTAAATATCTACTGCTCCTATGAATAGCAAGGGATGGTGGCTGGGGTGTGATAAATTTGGCTAACGTGTTCACTCCGTGGAAAGTGGAGGATATAGTAGGATAACTGGAATTCACTCAAACACTTTTAAGTAGTTGCTTTTGGTTCTGCCTGCAGAATTGTGTGATGAACATTGGAGGAAAGTCTTGCGCTGTTTGGTAGGATGAGTGGACACATAAGAGTTTCGAGTCCTTGGCTTTATGCTTTGCAATTTAATGTTTGTGATGTTGCCGAAGCTCCAAAGCAGCTCCAGTTAAATTTATTGAGGCTGAAGTTTTCAATCTGGATTGTGACTAAGTGCAGATGCTTCTGTTTGAAATAGAAAGTTGGGAGTATCAAAGTCTTCTTAACTTTTTCAATATCAAGGTTCTGTGATACTATTGTTCTTTAGCTGGAATGAAACCAATGGAGTAATTACAGGCACAACTGGACTGGTTAAGCTCTTCTTGATCCCACCAACTTCAACAAAAAATAAAGCATTTCCAAGTTTAATATACTCCATTAAAATTAATAAAAATGTGATGCATAATTTTATTTCAGTCTTAGCTTTTAAGACTGACTGTGGTTTCAATTGGACTTTAAATTTGTTTATGTTTACATGGCAAAAAGTATGTGTATACAGAAAAGTTGTGTAGTTGAATATCTGTGGATGTATTGCTATCAGTCAGATTAAATGATTAAATGTTACTTCTTTGGACCACCCTCTAAAAACTTTTAAACATTCCATTGATGTAGGAATTTTATATCTTATGTTTTGTGTCCATTATCATGAAACTCAATCTGTAAAACCATAGGGGAAAAGCTTTATTGCCCAGAAAACACACAATTAATAATAGTCTGTACTGTTCTTTTTGTGTGTATGCCTCTTTCTAATTATAGACCAAACCTGAAAACCTGGTCTTTGCTTCCCAGACTCCTGACAGTTATGCTTAGACTTGGAAATGTAAACTCTAATTCTGGTGCACATTAACACATTGTCTCCTGTAATTTGAAGCTATGAGGTTTCATGGTTTCAGGCTTTTTTTTAATGATGTACATTTAAAATATAAATTTTAAATTTTAAAATAATTTTTAAAATATGTATTTATGGCAGTGCATTGTCCTGGTTCAAATATATATTTATAAGGTACGGTAATATAGATTTTCATCACTCAAGTTGTGAAGAGCTTATGCTTAAGTCTTTTCACGCTGTTGATCACAAACACAAAATTATTATACTAAACACTAATAGTGTTAATTGAACTCCTAGCAAAAGATAGCTTGCTTAATGTTAGCATAAAATATTGCTGGTGATCCTCAGGGAAAGCCAACAAGATAATATTTTATAGACCATAGGACTGTTAACTGAATAAAATAATGATTGGTAAGTAACTTTTGTCTGAAAGTGGGATTGGCCAACTTCTCAGACATGAGAGTTTTCTGACTGCCAAAACAGTCATTTTGGGAATTTAATTTTTTTAAAAGAAAACTAAGGATCTATGCCTTTTAAGGCTTGAAGATGATTAGTCATCTTGATTAGTCATCTTGTTACTTAATTTTCAGGATTTTCAAAAACACTTCAGCCATTCTCTCTGAAAGACTATTGTTTCTCATCTCTCAGTGTTGCTACTCTGAATCTGGTTCAAGATGTGCTGGATCTCATGCACCTATAGCTTCAAAGAATATTTCCTCAAAATTATATATTCCACTCAATAGTGAAATTCGTGAAATATAAAAGAAGGAATTTCTGATTAAACAAAGTCTATGGTAGGCCTTGAATTCTCTGCGGTTGTTTTAGTAACAACCATTTTTGGTTGTTACTAGATCATAGTATTTTTGTTCATGATCCAATTTTGTTAATTTAGATAACAGAGCTTTTTAAAATTTCAATCTATTTGCTGAAACAGAAATAACTTCTGAAGAAAATTTAGCTGCTAAATAGCATAAAAAATACAGGGAAGTAGCAATTCAGCAAGACGTGGATGAGGAATGGAATTTCTTGAATTGTTTTGCTTTTAATTTCATAGATGCTACTTTTGCCTATGAACTTTTTATTTGGGCCAAAGAAACCCTAAAAAAATATTATTTTTACCCTTAGTAGTTACTCTACATTCAGTGAAACTTCCCAGCACTTTTATTAGAAATGTGACAGTTTCTTATCACCATTCATCCAAAAACAGATTAATACCAAACTGAAGAAAAATGTGATTCATTCTAGTTATGAATACCTAACATGTATTATTTGCTTATTCTGGATGAGCAACGGTGAAGGGTTGTAGACAGAATCAAATATCAAGTGTTGTCAGCCTTGGCTTTGGGTGGGCGGATTATCTCTGAGTTTACCTTTTGATGTAATATTGTGTCAGATAGCCAAATTACACACAACACAGATTTTTTCTCTCCCCTCCCCAAATTGCCTTACTCTTGCAAATGACTAATAGGCTTTGAGAGCTAAAATCAGAAGGAAGGCTCTTTAACTTAAAACAATCCTTTGGTTCCTCCTGAAATTGCAAAAATCACTTTCCCAGTTTCTTTTCTCTCTGGTCTGGTATGTTAAAAGAGGGATCCGTCCATGTTTCCCTATGGGAACCTGAGCAGGGATTGTGGAATAAGGTGGGAAAGGATTTAAATAGCCCCATTCTCATCACTATTCAACCTACAACTACCATATACCAGTGACATGAATCACCAACATTGGATATTCGTCAAGGCCCACGCATTGATCCCTTGTTAATCCTGGAAACCGTCTGTTTTTGGTGTGCATCCTTATTACCACTGCCTGATTCTTGTTGCTTCCCAACCTGCATAGATAAATATTGACCTAACTCTGAGAGTTCCTCCACATCTGGATTCAGGTTTCTAAAAAGAGGACTGAAAAGGGAGGGACGGTGCACTCTAGTACAGTTCTTATTTTCAGCTTTGTCAGAGGGCATTTAGGTGTCTTCTTCTCTATAGAATCCTAGTCACCAAGTTAAAAGCCATTTGGGGCACAATTAGAAAATTATCAGAAAATTATCTGATATCACAACATGGACACTTTTTAAAGTAAAGTTTCCACTACATTTATAAGGCACATTTGGAAGATGTTGGGAGAAAAATATAATTCTAATGCTTAGTCATACAATAAACTTACAATTTTTATTAATCGGGGGGGGGGGGTGTAGAAATAGAATGTTGTAGGCTAAAGAGTATTTAGACTACAGCATAATTAATTGCCAATCACATCTTTAAATTATTTGACATTGCAAGAGGAATTTAGATTGTCAAAACCTGTGAAATACTGAATATATATATATATGTATTTATGTGTGTGTGTATGTGTGTGTGTATATATATGTGTGCGTATATATATATATATAGTTTGATTTCTTAATTTGGTCCAGAAGCATGATCAGTATCTGGATTCTCTAGTTTATCAAGATAAATAATTCAGATTATTCCAAACCTACATTCTTTTTATTGACAATTAAAGAGTTTAGTTCATTTTTAAAAATTATTTGCAAGAACTTTGGAATGATGAATTGGAATATCCTACATAAAAATGAAAACCAATCAATGACTTTTTAAAATGTTCAATAAGCTTCTGATGATCTTAAAATAAGGTTAATTCAGAAAAAGATTTGTTTCGTGTCTACTGGCAACCTCAGAAAATGTTTCTAAAGGGCTGGCTTCAGCTTTGTTATGCTAGAAGCACAAAATGATTGTGTACTATTACAATATAATATGGGTTTGCCCCACTATTATCCCATTTAGGTTTAATATTCATTTAGGATAGTCAATGTGAAAAAGGAATTTGTCAGTGTAAGAAGAGCTGAGGTTCCTGAGCAAAAAATAAAAAATAAACATTTTTTTATGATGTACAAATACTGGTGTCCTGATATACAATGGTTCAAAAGGTGCTTAGGATCTATCGATTAGGATAATGAAAAGGCAGATGGGTATGAAAAATCCATGTGGTTGACGTTTAATACAGTGCTTTAAATGGAGCCTATTTCTATACATTTGTAATATTTTTCTTGTTTTTAATATCCATTTTCTATAAAAAAAATTTTTTAAAAAACCCATTCACATAAAGATGGAGCTCTGAATATATGCTTCATATCTTGGACACTATTATTATTGAGGCTATCATTAAGCACATCATTTTGAAATGTAAACTCATCTCAAAAAGAACATTTTCTATTGTACATATTTTCCCCTAAAATGGTCTGTCTCTATATTAAAAATGTATTTTGATCTTGATATTAGTCTTAAACATATGATGGTCTGTTTTGCTTTAAAAAATTTAAACTTGGCAGAATCTTCCTGCATAACATATTTTTTATTTACATAATGAAATAATGAAATAATGAAATGAGAGACTTGCCTTGTTTCAAACTATCATAGCTACAATAAAAATCAGGATACAATGTCTTTTTAAAAGGCAGTCATCTACTTTGTATTTCATATTATAGCTCCTTTTGAATAGAATAGAATTCTTTATTGACCAAGTGTGATTCGACACACAACGAATTTGTCTTCAGTGCATATGTTCTCAGTGTATATAAAAGGAAAAGATACATTTGTCAAGAACCATGAGCTACAACACTTAATGATTGTCATAGGGGTCAAAGCACGTAAAATTCTGAGCTCATAATTCTATAGGTTTTCCATTGCCAAGAAACAAAATTAAATCTTTCTCTAAGTTTCTAATTTGCTTAAGAATTACCAAAAAACACAAGACAGAGGAAGAAGAATTTCAATTGAATTGGATATTTCAGATGTGTGATTTATGACAGGATAGCATTTTTCCACATCACAAAATATGTTGTACAATTTAAGAAACTCTTATCAAATTAACTTACATCTGAGAAGCAATAAATTACTAAAATTGGATTGTTATTTCAGTAGAATTCTGTTGAAACTAATGATAAGTAACTACAGAAAATAATAATTTTAAACAGCTTCTCTGCCTGAAAAATTGCAAATGTAATACCGTAGAGTAGAACCAATTAAGTTGAATTTGAAAACAATGGCCAAAATTATAAGGAAGAAGCCAAATAAACTTGTTATCTGGTATTTTTATGTAGAATAAGTTTCTTGTCAGCAGCTACATTAATGGGGTAACCATGTTTTTCATCATACTTACATTTTGCAATTATTTCATATTACTAAGCATTAATTTTGTACTCAAGAGTTATTTATTAAAAACAAGAATGTGACAAATGATAGAAAAAACATATGCTCAATACATTATAAAAATAGCAGTTGTTCTCTCTCTTTCAATATAGAAGAATAACAAAAGAACAATGTAATGTATAGACCAGATTTGAGATAAAAAATAAAGTTTCTCTTCAGAATTGGCTTTACATTAATCTAAATCAGTATGAACTTTAGAACTATAAAACAGACTGAAAATAGGTAGATATGTCATGGCAATTAGCATATCTTAGGTAGTTAAAGAACTACATTGGGAATAAAATAGGATTTTAAATTTTCTATAGTTAAATAAGATATAGAAATTAAATAAAATCTGTCAATAACAGAGATATAAAATGTAACATTTTATGTAGTTATAAAAGAATATCAAGATAAACAACGTGAAACAATGTTAAATAGAACAAAGACAAATGTTTTTTTAAAGTTTTATTTTTTAGCTGGTCACATGTTTTGATAATATTGCTAATTTTTGTTAAATATTACCATTACTTAATTACAGCATACAGAAGTAACTTTATATATTACACTCTGGCAATTTTGTATTCAACATGTTCCTTTTCTGACTGTTAAAGTAGAAACTAAGATACAGCAATCTTCCTTTATTGGTACATACCAGTAACATACATGAGTATGTACAGTATTAAGCATATTGTTGTCCTGCATATACATATCCCCAAATCAACTGTTTCTATGATTATTTAATTTTACAGAATGAACTAAACTCATGATTGTATCTCAACTATTGAAATAAAGAGAGGTAAAATGTGATTAATTTTTGTTGGAACTTGTTAATAAGGAGCAAGATCTCTTGTTTCTTCAACCAACATGTTCTTATTTCTGTGTAATCTATGTTTAAATTGCAATGCAATAGTTATGCATTTATTATAAGGCACAGAGTCATAAAACTGATCAGAATTAGATACAGATTGACATATGAAATCAGCATTTTTCTAGGCATTGTATTTTTTTCATTGTGCAGATTTGCATGATTTTAGTGGTATGTAGTTACAAGATGTACTGTGTGTAGTTACAGGTGCATGGGAATGTTCTGCCTCTATTTGTTCAATTATCCCTCTAGCAATGTATGGCGTCCCTGACTTCCCACGCTTCAATTAAATTCTAGGGATGAGATGACGAAAGAACTCATCTGTTTGAGTGTTTTCAGTAGTAATGCTTGAATATTTGGGAGGAGTCTTACCTTACCTTAAGAAATTATTGGAGTCTGCCCAAAATGTAATGGAATATTTAAAAATAATATTCATGCTTGCCTCTATTATGGATGATAATTAATATTACTGGTAATATAGAAATATTAATGATATAATGATGGTGGTGTAGTAATACTGTTCTAATACATTTTTCAGCCTCAAGGGAAAAGAAAAAGGGAAAAAGAAAAAAAAATCTCTAGAACTTTTTGTCCCATTCAGAATAACTAGATTAGTAATTTCAATTGGTCTTCAACACTCTTATGTAGAATGTTGACAACTACCAAGTTGGAGGTATAGCCAAGTTCTTTTCTTCATGAACATTTTTTCCCAGGAAGAATCACCTAAAGCTACTATTTTCTTTTGGCTAATACCTGTAGCCTTCTTAAATATCTATGGAAAATATAGTATAGAACTGTAGCTGCCATAGCATGTTAGGATAGGATTTGATATCTGGACTTCTAACAACAAATGCCTTATACACTCCAACTCCATTAGCCAGGAACAGGACTGCACTTAGGTCACAAAGTGAGTCTGCATTTCTGGTAAAATCTGCTTAGGAAGTGACTGGCCATAAAGCGGCTCAAAGTAACTCTCGTCGAATAACAAGAATGTAAACAGGACGAAGGCTGTGATAAAAGACCTTGCTTTGTGGTAAACAGGAGATAGCCGTATTAACAACAAAGGGGCCCAGGAAATTGGTCATGAGAGACATTTGTTCAGTAGAAACTAGTTACGTGCCATATGTAGATGGGAAGGACTCGGAAGTTGTGTCATATCTTAGAGTTACATTATTGGATGTTTGTATATCACTTGACATGTATGTGTAATCACTCCCATTTGCATATTCCCCCAATAAAAGGACGTGCACAGCTCAATACTGTGTCATTTCACCTGGAGAGAAATGTGTCCAAGTTTTTTTTCTAGGATTCGCGTTCGTGAGTGACCTCACATAGAACCATGATACAGGTGGCATGTGGACCCATATCTGCCGGCATGCGAGCCATTGATCTAGTTCAGCTTCAGCTTTGAGGCTTGGGGAAGATGTTTTTGGCCTCTAGAGAACCTCCAGGGGGTGCAGGAGGCCGCTTTCAACCTCCCCAGCCTCCAAGGAAGCTTCTGGTGCCTGCAGAGGGTGAAAAACAGGCCTGCCAGGCTCACTGGAAGTCAGGAAATGGGAGACCAAGCGTGGGGCAGTGTGTGTATATGTGGGGGTGTCATACTCATGTGCAGTGATTGCTACCAAAAATTTTACTACCACACTGTGGGCGTGGCTTATGCATTTTGTTTCAACATCTTTCAGTGCAAATTGGGAGCTCTGGGGTGGAGCTCCAAATTTTCTACCAGAACTGCATTCCTGATCGTTCCCGTAGGAGCCCATCACTGTTCCTATGTGGGGCTGGGAAGCAGAGGCATTGAATTATGGGTGTGGGAACACATGCGCATGCAATAGACATGGGCGTGCACTTTTGGCACCTGAAGAAAAAAAGGTTTGCCATCACTGCTATAGAGTATACCTATTCTGTGAACAAGCAAACAAGAAGTATAGATTTTAAAAAGCCCAAATTCTTAGCTCAAGAAGAATAAGAAATGTTGGACCTTTTAAAATTATTTGAACTTTATCCCTTCGGCTGCTAACGTGCATCTCTGGATGCAATGTATCAACTGAATTTCTTTTTGTATTTGGAAACAATCTGGCATAATGATCTCACAGTGCCTTGTAAATTTTCACATTATAGAGGGAGCTCGGCTTAAATAGAACACCTGATTAAGTAATACAAGGCCAGAACAAGGTGAAGTTAAAATAACTGAATGTATGAGGTTGGGTTGTTCACTGGGACAAGACAAAACCTTTGGTCCCAGTGACTGACCAAACATAAGAATAAGATGAAAATTACCGTATATAGAATATTTATAACATATGCTTTCAGGTGAAATTAGATATAAAAAAAGTTATTTGGTTTCTTTTATGCATTAAAAATTGTGATCAACGGTCCAGTCCTAAGCTGTGTGCTGCAAAAATCAGCCAATGTCATAGGGCTTTAAAAAGTAAATAAAACTGCTAACACTGTCCTGATAGGCAAAAATGCAAAGGATCTGCTTGCAAATGATCTGCTATAGTGATGGGTTCTAAATCCCATGCACAGAAGCATCCAGGGCAGATGAGTGGAGCCTCCCACCACACTGCTACCGGTTTGTAGAAATGGACTATACCAGTAGCAAACCACAACTGATCTGCTAGTAATAAAAGTCAATAGATGCAATGAAAAAAATGGAACTAAAATTAAACATAATAATTCCAAACTAATCAAATCAATACAATAACCAGCCTGAGAAATGACAATGAAGTTATCAAAGTGGGTGGCTTCTGTTTTTGAGGATCAACAATCAATAGTAAAGGAACCAACAGCCAAGAAATACACTGCAGACTAACACTTGATAGACAAACATGAAGATCTGGGAAAAGATGTTCAAATGGTATGATTTATCTGTATCTACAAATACCATAGTCAGGTAAGCTATGGTTTTTCTGGCAAAGTTCTGTGGAAGAGAAAATTGGACCCACAGAAGCATGAGAGAGGAGCATTGATACTTTTGAACTTTTGGTGTTGGAGAAGACTATTGTGAATCCTATAGCATGGACAGCCAAGAAATCAAACAAATAAATAATGAAAAAAAATCAACTTGGGGTTATTATTCAAAGGTTAAGTTGGGGTTATCAATAAACAGGCTTATGTTTTCCTACTTTTGATATATTATGCAAAGATATATCTCTCTCGGGAAGAGTTTAATGTTGACGAAGAGGAAAGGTGGATAGACTCAATTATAGTCATGATGAGTGCACAGTTGAAGATCTAAAAATCAGGTTAGATTTTCCTGGTCTTCCTGGATAAATCTATGTGATCATTAATTAAAAGTCAACAGTGACTTGACAGCATATAATGAATCAAAAGTAAATTGATTTTTTTATTGTTTTCTGGGAAACAAAAATAATTTCCCCTCCTTATATGAGATAGGTTTATTCTTGTCCAGGCATTGTATAGGCATTGAGCAAATATAGAAAATTTAAACAATGAGTCAAAGGGGAGAATTTCGGGAAACAGCGTAGAGAAAAATAACTTTTCAGGAAAAAGGGCTCTGATTCTACAGATGCTTATCTATTTCTATACCATATTTGGGTTTCTGAATCAACTAAATATATTGTTGACTTTTTTTTAACCTACCCTTCAAATGCCCATGCTGTGAGATGTCAGAATATGAGATAGTGATGGCTCAAAGGCAGTTTTTTTTCTTTAGAGCTATTAAGCAGTATTTATCATGCATGGAACATACTATGTTAGTATTTACATGTTCAATTGAAATTCAGAAGCAATTGATTCTGCCAAACATTTTGGGGACCTCTGCCAAAGTTTTGCAAAAGTGTTCTGGCCCCTGTGTATTTGGAGATATAACTTTCTTATATATAGTAAACAGGCTTAACATAACTGTGGCTCTAGAAACATATTTCTCCAAGGGCATGTTTTGAAGGAATGGTAGTAGTTAGCTGTGCATCTAAAGATGCATATTATTCAAATGCAGGGGAAAAACAGGTACAATACTGCTTAGGGAACAAGTAAAGTTGTCAGCCAGTACTAACCTCAGGCTTAGGTCATTCAGTTCTTTGATGTTTTTATTGTTTACTGTTTTTAAATTGTTTCAATTATTTCATAATTTTAGTTCTAGAATTGTAAGTCATATAGAGTCAACTGGTTGCATTGAAGGGGAGGGGGCATTAGAATAAACATAATTAAAAAGTAACCATGGATTAAATTGGTTTCTTTCCTCCTCCTCCTCCTCCTCCTCCTCCTCCTCCTCCTCCTCCTCCTCCTCCTCCTCCTCTTCCTGTATATCAAGTATCAGCAACCCCTGAAAGAGTAGATCCACAACATTGGACAACTCCTGGCCTTAAGCTACTATCAGATAGGCAGGTAAAGACTATGTCCGTACCAGTTACCCAGATAGAATAGAATAGAATTTTATTGCCCAAGTGTGATTGTACACACAAGGAATTTGTCTTGGTGCATATGCTCTCAGTGTACATAAAAAAAATACATTCATCAAGAATGATAAGATACAACCCTTATTGATGGTCTGGGTATAAATAAGCAATCATATCATATTAGGAACCAGTCAATATAAATTGTAAGGATACAAACAACAAAGTTACAGTCATACAGTAATTTGTGGGAGGAGATGGGTGATGGGAACAATGAGAAGATTAATAATAGTGCAGATTTAGTAAATAGTTTGACAGTGTTGAGGGAATTATTTGTTTAGGAGAGTGATGGCATTTGGGACCAAACTGTTCTTGTGTCCAGTTGTTCTGGTGTGCAGTGCTCTATATGAAAATTGTGAGTCTCATGTGTATTACTACCCAATGGAATAATACATGAGCTGGCTTTGAAGGTTATTTGAAAACTGCAAATGGTTCAAAGTACAGTGATACCTTGTCTTACAAACTTAATTGGTCCTGGGACGAGGTTCTTAAGGTGAAAAGTTTGTAAAACGAAACAATGTTTCCCAATCAATGGGAAAGTTGCTATTTTTCTGATAATGAATTTTCAAGAATTGTTAATGTTGTGGTAGTATCAGAACACAATAAATATAGTATAAACATGATATTTATACAGTACACCTATAAAACAGGCAGATATTGTAAATTACTTCAGTTTGCAATTCGTGTAACCTTTGATGGAAGTTCATTGTTTAGAGAGCTCCTTAAACTTTAATCTTTAAACTTAAATGCTATTAATTACCTTTAATCAGATTATGAGTGTCTCACAGAGGAATACTGTCAGTGAAATTTTTAGAAGTCAAAAGACTTTCATCATTTCGGACATTGTCTCTGTAATTAGCTATTAAGGATTTAGTCAATTCTACTCTTTTATTGCTGAAGTGATTAAGATTTTGATTCAATATTTCTATATCATTATATTCCATGGCAGTCAATGTGATATCGTGGTTAATGTGCTGGACCAAGGATAGGCAAAGTTGGCTCTTCTATGACTTGTGGATCTCAACTCCCAGAATTCCTGAGCCAATCATGCTAGCTCAGGAATTCTAGGAGTTGAAGTCCACATGACATGGAAGAGCCAACTTTTCCTAACCCTGTGCTGGACTGATTCACTTAGGCAGGGAAGCCAGATATATGGGATTTTAGGTCAGTCACTCCTTAACCCTAACTCTAACCCTAATCCTAACCCTAGGCTGAGAGTAAAGAAAAAATATATGTTTAGCTACCAGAACTGCAGAATCATGGATAATGATATAAAGAGCCCTTCATTTGCAAACGTATCAATGTGTGAACAGTGTGGCACCTGCGTATCATACAATCCACTACAAATAAAACTAATTAAATCAATCATTCAACCAAATTATATATTTCTAATAATAATACACATTTATATTGTGATGCAGCCTGTCATTATTCAATTATTCCATATTTTTCTTGCTTTTGCTTTTATTTTGTTGTATAAAATGATATACACTATTATTCTCCCTTTCTCTTATTTCTCTGTGTTATTCTAACTTTTATTCATGTCACCATTTATTAAAACATGTTTTTCCTCATCCTACCTATCTTCTAATCATGCCCCCTATCTAAAAAATAGACAAAAAGAAAAGGGAAAAAGAAAAGCAAATCAGAACAACAAAAAGAAGAAATCATCTATCCATCATCTCTTGTTCTCTTCAATACTTGAATTGCTATGCTTTTTTTTACTTACCTCCCATATTCCTCTCTTGTATCTTTATCTCTGTCTGTATCTACATCTTGGATGTTCAGTCAAGGTATTTCTCCCATCTCTCCCCTCTTCCATTGCCTAGCTTCCAAAATTTCTGCCCAGGCCCCTATCTCCCTTTCAAAAATATATTCCTGAAATTTACTTTTCAACTCTCTTAATGTATTTTCCCCAGATTTAATGCATCAGTTATTGTTATTTTCATTATTATCTCCTTCTTTTCTTCTTATTTATTATCTGGTTCTTCGGCTTGATCTTTTCTTCCATTTATTTTGTTGGATCCTCCCTTCCTGGGCATCTTGGTCTTTACTCATCATCCCTTCTATAGCATTTTCCATTTTTTCCTATAATGTGCTTAAATCCTTTCTCCATAATGTCCTTTGTGTTTTGGAAAAGTGATGCCATCTCTCTCAAAGTGCCATTCATTTCTTCCTTATAAAGCATCTACCCCGAGTCTTCGGAGAGGGGTGGCATACAAATCTAATGAATAATAATAATAATAATAATAATAATAATAATAATAATAATAATCTTATTTTGCTTTTAAGTGCAATTTTTGTTTAACAGTCCACAATTCTTTATATCCAATAGATAAACAGTCAGTTCCATTAAATATTCTCAGAGTTTATCAAAAGCCACTTCACATCAGCAGGTGTCACATCCCACTTAAATTTCAATATTGTCACTAGCCAATCATCATTTTAGTTGTAAATCAATTATAAAAGCAGAATAACTTTATAGGTTAATGATTCCAGCATTTTAAAATGCCTTCCCAGTACCACGTTTTCCCACTCCCAGTTTAAGAGTTCAATTTCTGTATATTTCTGAGTCCTACGGGATTAAGCAGCATATAAATCAATTAATTAGCTGCTCCGAGTCCTCGGAGAGGGGCAGCATACAAATCTAATAAATAAAATAAATAATAAAATAAAATAAAATAAATATTTCAAAATATATTTTTTTCTCTCTTTTTAATTTTTTTTTTCCAGTCTGATCTTTTGTCAGAATTTTTAAACACCATTGAAACAAATAGTTCTGAGCAAATAGTTCTAAATTATTCCTGGGGGTTTAGTTTTAAGCAAAAAAGGAATCATATCCCCTAGTTCCAATCACTGTTCACCTACTTTGCTCCAGCTCCAGTATTAGTGGCAGCCATATTTAGGCTGCCTCTTCACCTTGCTGTGGGAAAATAGAGTGGAAAAGAACCCCGGGTAAGACAGGAGAGATGTGATTTTCCTCAACCTCACAGGGTGCCCTTTGCTTTAACACCCCTACAGGGTGGCTTTGGCTCCTCTCAAAGCCCACAAACAGGAAAAGCTCAGCACAGGAAATACAGAGATGTGGTATCGCTGCAACATCAACTGGAAGTATCAAAATGTTGACAGTTGTTGTGACCTCTGGCATTGCCTAACATCACTCCTGATTTGAGAAAATATGGCTTTCCAATGATTTATGGACCATTTCTCAGAAACTGTTTCTACATAATGAAGAGTAGTGGTGAGCAGCTGAAGACAATTCACCAAGATTCAAAATTGTTTCAATAAAAATTCATGTCTTTGGATTGTACTTGGTTCTTAGTGTAAGATCAATAGCTAACATGAATATAATAAAGCAGTTAAATATGATAAAAAATCTTTGGTGTTTGTTTATTGTTTCTCCTATTTTTTAAGGCTGCCCACTTGCCAAGTAATACTGGGCAATTTACAAAAGAATTAAAAACATATAACAGGGGAAAAAACAAAAATAATCTTAACAATAAAAACAAATGAAGACTCACTTCCTTGAGGAAAGATGGGCTCAAAGACACAGCATGAGTTTGCACATCAAACTAGCCTTGTTTCTTTGGAAACAAGATACCCTTAAAGACTGCATTTAATGCTGGTGAGATTGGCAAAAATGTATACAAATATGAAACTGGATTGCTGGAAATGCAAAAGTAAGGATGGAAATTTTTATCACATGTGTTAGCAATGTTCCAAAGTGAAAAAATATTGGGAACGGATAAGAAGATGGCTACAGGAGATAGTAGTAGGAGAACAAATAAAATTTAAACCTGAATTATACTTATTAGGAATAATTAACTAAAATATAAAGAAACAACTCTAATACATCATTTTACACATAGTAACTGCAGCAAGAATTATAGACGCTCAATGTTGGAAACTTGAAAATATTGTACACCAAACAATGAAAGGATTATACACAAGATACTGGAATGTGCAGAGATGTATAAACTCACATCATAAATGAAAGACAAGGAAGAAACTGAATTTTATGAGGTGTGGAATAAGTGGTATAATTGGTTACAACAGAGAAATAAAGATGTATAGAAATAAATGTAAATAACTGTATGAAATATATGACATAGTATTATTAAAAATGTTTATTGATGTGTAAATTGGAAAAATTAAAAATTAAAATTAAAAAAAGACTGCAGAATTAGGCCATACTAACCTTTGAAGCATGGCTATTCCCAAGGTATTAGTTTCTTTTGAGGGGGGCTGCCATGTTTATTATATTGGTCTGACTGGCAGAAGCCTACGTAAATAAATAGTGGGAAATCCCACTTGACAATATATTCCAAATTAAGTAAAATAAGCATAATCAGTTTAATATAAGTAAATTGATTATGTTGAGTGGCAAGCTGAATCATTTGATTAAAAGAGAAATGATCATTTCATTATATAATCTGCTAAAATGTGGTAAAAATTCTAGAATTCAGTTCATCTCCTTGAAATCTGCACATCTTTAAATTTATGCTTTTTAATCATAGCTAGATATACAACATTGAAACATTTCATTTGTCATATATTCACTGATTCTTTTTTAGCACAAAATGAGCAACTGAGTCAAATATTAAATCACAGATTAAAATTAATATTTTTTTCATTCAGAATATTCTTGCTGTATTTGCAGGTTCAATGTATGATGGTTTGTCTGATGGCTACAACTATGGAACGGCCCGTGGTAGCTACTATGCCAAAGCCCACACAGGAACCAATAACTGGGGTCATACGGTAAATTTTTGTGCTTGTTTGTTTGTTTGTTTGTTTGTTTGTTTGTTTTGGTTATATGGTCAGGAGTAGGAAACTCAAATCATTGTCAGGTTTATTTATTTATTTATTTATTTATTTATTTATTTATTTATTTATTCTTTGTCCAATATACAATACATATGAAAGAGAATATGCAATAAGTAATATATATAAATATATATATAAAGATAGGAAGTAAAAAGAAGAGAAGTAGATAGGAAGAGAATATGTATAGAGGAGAGAATATATAAGATAAGAGGGATAATTTAAAGCCATCTTGTGAACGACTGGAAGATGGAATGGTTAGTTTGTTCAAAAATATAATCAACAGCTTTGTGATGCTTGAAAAGTATTAATTAGATTTTGTATAATATTCCAGTAACCAGAGAATGCCAGAATTGCTACAATCCTCTGTGTATAATAGGTTGCATGTAAGGCCCTAGTGTAGATATTTATTAAATGGATTTGTATGCCACCCCTCTCCAAGGACGCGGGGCAGATTATTAAATGTAATATGTAAATGTAAAGTAATGTAGGCATTACTTTATAGATAATAGAAGGTTTCAAATAGGTTTGCCTTGAAAACATTACAATTTTATACTTTTCTTTAAATGCCTATAGATATAGTCAACATTTGTAAGCACGATGTTAACTATTGAAATCTATAATTATCTTGCTGGCTGAGAATCTTGGTGATTATAGTCCTAATGCATCTGTAGAGTCAGTAATGTGTTTTACACAGAGATGGGTTCCTCCTGGTTTGGACCGATGGTGATGTCACGATGATGTCATAGAATCAGTTCAGTCAAAAATCTATCAGTAGGTTCGAAGTCAACAGATTTTTTCAATTAGGTTAGCCTTTTTCCTCTTTTTTTCCTTCTCTTTCCCCTTCCCCTTCCCTCCTTCCTCCTCCTCTGCCTTCTCCTCCTCCTCTGCCTTCTCCTTAGAATGGCTGTGGGAAATACTCTACATCATGCATGTGAAACTGGCAGCCCGCGGGCCGGATGGGTCATGTGCAGGCCACACCCACCCCAGCTCTGCAAATGGGAAAATGGGACATTGCAACACATCACATGATAGCAACATGACGCAGCGAATTTGACACCTGTACTCTACATTGTAATTTAGGATTTTTCCCCAATGGATATTCTAATCAGGAGTACAGGATGGTTACTTTGAAAAATCAACAAGCCATGAATTATGAACTTGATGCAATACTGATAGTATTTAGATGACTATGGAAATTGTTGGAATGATGAAAGATTTTAATAATGAATTATTAATACTACTATAAAGTTTTTATTTGAAATTAAGCAATTGATGTGTTGACATTTTTTTATTATGGGGAACTCAGTTTTCAACCAAAGATAAAAACTACCTGTTTAAATATAGAGAATGAATTAAAATAGAGAAAATTTTAGAAAGAAAGTGAGAAAGGAGATATAAGGGAGAGAAAGAAAATTAGAAATTCAGGGCATTTAGAAATGTTAGAATTGGGGGGGGAAGTGAATGATCAATAAAGATATTAGGTGACGGGAGGGAGCAATATGGCTTAGGATTAAGAGGCATGAGTGCCAATAAATATTTTGGAAGTTGAACTCAAGGTTAATTTGGGAATAAAATTGAAAATTAGTTGGTGGTAGACCCAAGAAGACAAAATTAGGTTTGGAAGAGGAAGCATCAGGTGAGTAACATATATCTAAAGAGTTATATATACAGAAAATATATAAATATAATAACTATAGAAGAGGCACCACTATTTTAAAAATGTACGGCATATGGCATCAGTCTGTTAAATTTGTGAGCCGCCCCGAGTTTGCGGAGAGGGGCGGCATATAAATCCAATAAATCTAATCTAATCTAATCTAAATATGAAATGAATAGGATAAGAAGTACTCAGGGAGAGGTAAAGAGGGAAAAAGAGGAAGTAGAAAGGTGAAGGGGGAAAGAAGAAGTAGAGGGAAGTAAAGGGGGAGAGAAGAAGTAAGAAGGTAGAAGGAGGATATGGAGATAAAGGGAGGGGATTGTAGCGGAAAGAAGGAAAACAAACTGATGAATAGGATAAAAATAGTTGCAAAACAGAATGCTCATTTTTGATTGATTGAACTAAAATGTATAAATATGCATGTTATTGACATTTTAAGGTAAATTTGTTGATATAAAAATGGAAATTGTGGAGAAATTTTTTTTAAAAAGATTACAAAGAAAAATAAAAATAAACAAGCTATCTGAAGCTTTTAAGAATTTGATATATTGGCTTGGATTTTATACTATAATAAAAAGAGGACGAAGCTCCCATGCACAGTTGATTAAAATATAAGGCCAATCAACTCAAGATTAATTTAGATTCAGGAAGAGTTTTCATGCTTATACATATGGACTCTACCCATCACCCCCAAGGGGCTGAAAAACCTTGAGTGAAAGGCAACTGAACAGTTTCCAAGTATGAAAAGGAAATCATTCCGTCTGTCTGAAATTAAGTTGTCAGAGAAAATTAAACTGTCAGGATAAGAGCCTGTGAAAACTACGTGGAAGACTAAATACAATAGGAGATGCCTCTCTGTGGTATGAAACATTATTTGTTAGTCTCCTTGTGAAATGTATACGGAATTTGATGCTCAGCATATACAGTAATCTGATTGCAAATAGTTGAACAAAAATAGCTTTTTGGGTTTTGTGGGAAGTTGTATAATTAGGATGTATGGCAATCAAAGTTAGAAATAGAATGTGGTAAAATAATTGAAATATTAGCATAAGTGTGGTGTAAGTCCATGTGTGCGTGAAAGAGAAAGAGAGAAAAGAGGAAAAAATGCTAACTTAATGTCTATTGAATCCTCCACTCTTTTAATCGGAAACTTCAGATCATGCAGAATGCAGCTGCGAGAGCAATCATGAGCTTCCCTAGGTATGCCCATGTCACACCAACACTCCGCAGTCTGCATTGGTTGCCGATCAGTTTCCGGTCACAATTCAAAGTGTTGGTTATGACCTATAAAGCCCTTCATGGCATCGGACCAGAATATCTCCGGGACCGCCTTCTGTCGCACGAATCCCAGCGACCAGTTAGGTCCCACAGAGTTGGCCTTCTCTGACTCCTGTCGACTAAACAATGTCGTTTGGCGGGACCCAGGGGAAGAGCCTTCTCTGTGGTGGCCCTGACCCTCTGGAATCAGCTCCCCCCAGAGATCAGAATTGCCCCCACCCTCCTCGCCTTTCGTAAGCTCCTCAAAACCCACCTCTGTCATCAGGCATGGGGGAATTGAAATATTCATTCCCCCCAGGCCCATACAATTTATGCGTGGTATATTTGTATGTTTGGTTTTTAATAAGGGTTTTTAGTTATTTTAAATATTAGATTTGTTATATGTTGTTTTATTACTGTTGTTAGCCGCCCCGAGTCTACGGAGAGGGGAGGAATACAAATCAAATCAAATCAAATCAATAATCAATCAATCAATTCAGGAAGAAAAGGACACAAATCTAACAAATAAATGAGCATATGTTAAATTGTCCCCATGCCTTCCAGAACTGAAGTGGAAAAGTATCAGTACAGTGAAAAATGTAAAACATAGGTATATTTAACAGAACCATGGTATTTAGTTTTATTTTTGTTGATTTTTCAATTTTATGTGTTCCACTTATGTGCTATAGACTGGGATGAATTCTTTTGGCAAGCAGAATCAAGGGTGTGTGTTGTATCTGATGGTAAGCCATCATATTTTACTACCTCGGTTTTTCCCTCAGGCCTGTTAGACACTCCTTCTCAACGTGTTCGTGCAAATGTTTTAACCTTCATACCATCTGCTGCTGGAGAAACAAACCAGTCAGTTTTTTTTAATCAAATGTTTCTGAGAAAAGGCTGCTGGCCTACCTAAGGGAATACTCAGCAGAGTTTTTAATTGTCATCTTATTTGACGATCTGCTGAGTTACCTGAGGGACTTCATTTTCTCAGTTATACAGGGTAGAGAATGACAGCCAATGGCCTTCTCTGTGGCGGCCCCGGCCCTCTGGAACCAACTCCCCCCAGAGATTAGAATTGCTCCCACCCTCCTTGCCTTTCATAAGCTACTTAAAACCCATCTCTGCCGCCAGGCATGGGGGAATTAAGACTTCTTCTCCCCCTAGGCCGTTACAATTGTATGCATGGTATGTTTGTATGTATGTTTGGTTTTATATATTAAGGGGTTTTAATTCGCTTTTAGTATTGGATTATTATTGTATATTGTTTATGATTGTTGTTAGCTGCCCCGAGTTTTCGGAGATGGGCGGCATATAAATCCAATAAAATTTGAAACTTCTAAAAATACATTATTATTATTATTTATTATTTATTAGATTTGTATGCCGCCCCTCTCCGTAGACTCGGGGCGGCTCACAACAGTAATAGTACAATACATAACAAATCTAAGCTATTACTACTTTAGAGTTTGATATCAAATGCAAAACATATGTGGAGAGAGATGAACTAAAGGTTCATCTAGTTCAGTATTGACAGGCAGAAGCTCAGGTGATATCAGAAGTTCTCAGCAAGAACCTGGACAATTCTGCATGCAAATCAGATGCTTTAACACGTAAGTATTTCAGTGGGTCCTGGAGGAAATGCCAATTTACAGATAGGAATGGCACTTGGGAGATATCAATTCTTTAAGGAAGGTAAGGGATTTGGACTAGTACATTGATGGCAAACCAGGTGGCACGTGGAGCTGTATCTAAGGGCACATGAGGCACTGCCCTATGTCAGTGCGCTGGCCAGCTCATTTCCAGCCTTCTTTTCGGCCATTTTTGCTCTCCCCAGGCATCAGGACAGTTTGTTTCCGAACTTCCGTTTGGCCCTTTTAGCAGTTTTTGGTGGTCCCTGGGCTTCAGGAGGCTGGAGGCTTCATTGAGTTCTGTGTGCATGAAGGTGGGCATGGGGGGGGGGGGGGTTGTGTGCATGCATGGGGGCATGAAGGGGCTTGTATACATGCACGGTGAGATACATAGTGACCATATTAAAACAACATTAAAATGCTGCATACAGCATATTATTATGTTTCATAATTGCTTTGGGAATCATATTAGCATTGTGAAAAATCACTGTACAGTAGTCTTACTTAGGTATAAAAAAAATGCTGGACTCTATTTGGTTGGGAAAGTGACAAGTTGTAGACCTGGATTACTTAGATGAAGTACACAAAGTACTTTCAGCCCTAGGTACAACATCATCATTATTAATGTATTACTGAACTCAATGTTCCAATGAAATCGGAGGATTGCCCAGAATGTGCACTAATGTTATACTGACTAACTCTCTTTGCCGTTTGGAATATCCCATATCAAGAAATGAGATTGGGCGTCACTTGGCTGAATTTTTGAAAGACCCAACTTACTGGATGCTTATAAAGAAGCACGCAACCATGGGGTCAGTTAACGCCAATTCTTTTTAATTTTAATTATTTTATTTCTGCTTTAATTTTCTCCTCTATACAATATTTTAGAGGGTTGTTTACATTTTAATTATACACTGCTCAGAGACACTCTGTGAGTGAGAGGGGCAATCTTATAAACTTATATTTGGATATATAAATATATTTATAGATATATAAATAAAATGAATAATTAAAATAATATTATCTCAACACTGCTGGGTTTCCCTGCTTATGATAAATGCTCTTTGTGATAAAAAGTTGCGTTTATGTTTCAGATTTTGTATTTGAGGTGTTAATTTAAAAAATGGGCAGTAAAGAGTTTCTTTCTCTGATTTTTTTTTAAACAATGAAATTAATGGCATGCATTCAATAATGCTGAAAGTTGCTAAATTTTCAGAATTATGTTTCCAGTCCACCTTTCAACTGACAAGCACGATCCTGTTAACCTAGTAGTTATACATTTCTATTATAAGAAGATAGGTTCCTCTAAGTTTTAAAAAGTAGATAGATATATCATAGCATCCATATCAACTGATCATTTTACAAATTGACAATTGAATCCAACTTCAGAAAAGGAAGCAGATTCTGATCCTCCTCTGTACCCTTTTCCCACCTCCTCAAAATGCCCTTGAAGACAAAGTATCTTGGATTCACCCCTCCAGATTGCTTCCTGAGATAGTTTTTTGGGTATCATATACGAGTGTTGGATATCATATACGAGTGAGAGATGGGTTCCTTCCATTAATTTCATTATTGACCCTTCATAAACTGTGCTGCAACTGGGGGACTATTGGGAGTAGCCCCCCTTCTTGTCTGTCTGTCTGTCTGTCTGTCTGTCTGTCTGTCTGTCTGTCTCTCTCTCTCTCTCTCTCTCTCTCTCTCTCTCTCTCTCTCTCTCTCTCTCTCTATCTATCTATCTATCTATCTATCTATCTATCTATCTATCTATCTATCCAATTTTAAAACTGCCCATCCCAAACACAGACAGGATCAGGGATCAGTAGCAGAAATTTTGAGTGGTTCAGAGAACCAGTAAATACCACCTCTGACTACCTCTGCCCCCATCTGTTCTCTGCCTCCCAAGTCCCATTTGATCGGGAGGAAATGGAGATTTTGTAGTAACCTTTCTCTGAAATGGGGACGAAATGGAGATTTTGCAGTATTCTTCCCCCAGAGTAGGATGGGAATGGAGATTTTATAGTATCCTTCCCCTGCCATGCCCACCAAGCCATGCCCACCAAGCCATGCCCACAGAACCAGCAGTAAAACATTTTTGAACCCAACTACTGGAGGGGCTCATTGTTTGGTGAAATGGAGCACTGCAATCTACTTCTTAAACTTCCTATTACCTTGAAAAATGTCCAATTTTCCCTGATCATATTTAACCAAGTTTTTATTAAAGGCTCATCTTCATAGCCCAGTTTATAATGCATAATTTTTCTATTCCCTCACCCCCACCCCAATGTAAGTCTTGTCATGGACGTGAATTGCAGCATTTCCTTTATGCTGATGTTTGGTATTGAGGAGGACTGGGTCTTGCTAATGTTCTATAAACCAGGTCAGATTGCTGCAGCTCTGGCCCCTCCCTTCTGGCCCCATCCAAGGTCAGTTTGGCTTTAATTGGAGAGCGATGCAATGCGCCAAGGCATTTGCTTATGCAATGCTTCTCATGTGCTGGTCAGACATGATGCAGCTGTAGAGCTCTTCTAAATGATACTCAACATGTTTCCTTTTAAAGATTTGTTTGTTTGTTTGTTTAAATTTATAGGCTGCCCCTCTCCAATAATCATTTACATACGATTAAAGAAGAAGACTAGTACAGGAGATTAGTTGAGACTACAAGAGAATCAGATTGTAACACCCTGTATTGTGGATGTTCTTCTAGATCCCTGGATCCCTAGATCCCAGGGGAGGCAATTTGATTTTTAATAGAGGCAATTGGAACCTTGTTTAAACCAAGTTAATGGTCTTTTAGGCTTCCTCCACATGAGTAGGAGTTTACTTTGTGAATAGTAAGAATTATATGTCACGGGGGGGAGGGGGGATCAGGATTTTAGAGATACTTAGGTGGGGCATGGCTACTTACATTACAGAGTTCCCTTTTACCAGCAAAGTTTTATGTGCGGCCATACTTATTTCTATCTCTACTATTTCGTGGATAATAATATCTGAGCCATTTTATATTCTGCTGACATTTTCATACTCACTGGTGACTTCTGAATGATGCTAGCCACAGTCATTAATTGCCAGCATTGCCATTTACTGTGATTGAGTACTTTCAACCAATCCTTTCTACTTCAATCTGTGTGTCTCTATTCAATTGTGAGTTTGGATGCATAACATGGAGGAAGAATGAGAGAGAGAGACTCTGACAATGTACCTAGAGAACCTTCTTTTATTCACTTTCCCATGCATATGACAAGTTGGCTGGTCTTTTTTTCAACATGGGTTTTATATTCTTCTGGTGCGGATGTCAGAAACATCCAGGGTGGTAGATTGCTGCCATGGAATACTGCAGATTCAAGGGACTTGAGAGGTGGCTATACCCTCTTTCAAGGGCACCTACAGCACTCAGCTCATTTCTCTCTAGAACATGTTAAGGCAGGAGTCTTCAAACTTGGCAACTTTAAGACTTGTGGACCTCAACTCCCAGAATTCTCCAGCCAACTCTACTATGCTGGAGAATTCTGGCAGTTGAAGTCCACAAGTCTTAAAGTTGCCAAGTTTGAAAACTTCTATCTTAAGGTAACCAACTAGTATTGGGTTTCCCACCAGAAGGTAATGCTTTGTGGGAAGGGAAATAAATCCAGGGAATGCACCAATGACTTGCTTTAATTTATCTTGTATGAAACTTGTAAAGTCGGCGTCATTTTTACGAAGCCAAATGAGAGTTTGGTTGTCAGCACAATCCAATTAACCTTGGCATCCTTTTCTGCTGACTCAAGAACAAGAAGAACGCAGATGAATAAAGCCATAAAGAAAAGAAACCTACATGTTGGTTGAGAGAGATTAAAAAGCAGGGGCAGCTAGGTTTATTTTATAAGTTAACATTTGTTTTTATTCCAGTAATGAGGGTTGTCAGAAACAGCAATTTGGCAGAGATGTCTAGTCCCTGGGGCATTAACTGCAAACAAAAGCTAACTATTATGTTCACATTAAAGACTAAACATATTATTTGTGTGTGACTTCTGTTTTCTTTTGCAAGTATCCACATCATGCATCTGGAAGGAGAACAAACAAAAAAGGTGTGCACAGATATATATGCATCTACGTAGCTTATTCTGTGTTTGTGGGAAGAGATTGCATTTTGGAATGAGAAACTAGTTTTCAGTACAAATGAAATATTAACATATTCATTTTCCCAGTAAATTCCCAGTGGGAATTGTGAATGCCGTGTTTTGAGTTTTGGAAAGGCTTTTTTTTTTGCTCAACAAAAAAGAGGCAAGTCAGTGCAAGTATAGACTAGGTGGGGTGCAACACTGAAAATACAGTTTGTAGAGAGATGGAAAAACAGCTTGATTGGTGTGGAGAGAAGCTCATTATCAAAACCTTTTAGAGTTCTTTGTCTCATTCTTTTTCAAGAATCAAAGTGGCT
This sequence comes from Erythrolamprus reginae, assembly GCF_031021105.1. Taxonomy (NCBI): domain Eukaryota; kingdom Metazoa; phylum Chordata; class Lepidosauria; order Squamata; family Dipsadidae; genus Erythrolamprus; species Erythrolamprus reginae. The sequence goes on from NC_091952.1 coordinate 68,022,629, forward strand.
TTTTTGTATTCTATATTGTAAAAAGTCATTATATATACCTGTAAAGGAGATTGACACCCCCCCCCCAATATTTGATTGTTAAAATGAGTTACTTTAGATTTATGACTATATTAAGGCAGACCACTTTTCTTTCTAAGATTTTCCAAAGTATAAGGGGTGCTAACATTTTTCTGGGCTTCCAGTTCAGTGTTAGTTTCCTTTTATGTAGGAACGTGAAGTGTATACTGAAGTCTCTACTCTCTCAAGTTCACAAAGCTCTTCCTTCAATGGGTATGTTATATTAGACTACAACTGAACTTCTAATTGAAATAGATGTGGGTTGAGAGTATAGATGGCTATATAGGTGTCAGAATTTCAGCAAGGCTACATTTTGACTACAAAATGCCTCCAAGAATTTTGATGAACAAATTAGGCTTTTATTAATAGAAACATTCTTCAAGGGGTAGATTTAAATCACACCTTCCTTACTTGGTACCTTCCAGATGTGTTAGAAAAAAGAAGTGCTAGCCAAGCAACATGAAATGTATAATCAGATATGGCTAAGATATAAAGAATCCCGCAAAATCCCTGCAGATGCTAAATACTGGTAGAATACATGTGCCTGTATGGCAATAGGTATTGCACTAGCATTCACGCATCATTGTCAGAATATAAAGTTATTTGCAACTGTTTAGGCTAAAGTTGCAGTTTCATGCAACATAAGTGCATGCCATTGAACATAATGGAAATGCCTCCTTTATAAATAAAGCATTTAGATTGGATTAGATTGTATAGATACATGTTCTGTTTAAAATTAGCAACTTCAAATATATGAAAATGGCCATCACATTATAGTAAAATAAACGAATAAAGTTGAGACTATAATGGATCCATAAAAGATGATTAATAATTTCATGTCCTCAGAACAGAGTTACTGAATTATTATCATATACAGATGATCTTGTATACTTATGCATATGACCTTCTGGATATTGCTGAACTATATCCCACAGCAATTACGCCTCAGGTTAGGGCTGATGAGTCTTTAATGGCAACAAAACATATGAAAAGCCACCTATTCCATGTTTCTTTGATGTTTTCTAAAACATGTGATAAATCAGGGGCAGGTTCTTCTTAACTGCTGCTACTGGTGCATTGCGCAGGCAGCATGGGGATTCTCGTGTGTGTGTGCAATGCTCACAACCGTGCACAGGTCCCCACTGTAATTTTGTCTCCAGGCATGCGCAGGAAGCAAAAACATGGCAAAATTTCAGAAGGGGACATTTGTATATGTGCAATTTCGGTAATTCTTTGCTTCTGCACATGTGCAGAAGCAAAAAATGCCCAAAGTCCCATGTGCACACACATCCCCTTGCAAGATTATGCTTCTGCACATGCACAGAAACAAAAAAGACCAAAAATTCAAGAAAAAAGATGGCGGCACCCGAAGGACCAACACAATGTGCAGATTGCACAATCTGGCGACTGTTACCAATGTGCAGTCGCCTACTACACAGATAGCAACCCACCACTGATTATATTATGAGTAGAGGAGTGGAGTACTCTTCTTGTGAGATACCTCTGAACCCATTCAATCATGTTAATGTGCAATATACAATGTGGGTTCCAGGTGGACGAGCTGTATTCAAGAATTGGTTTGGGGAAGGTTTTGTATACCCGAGTTAGCAATACAATGTTACCAGAGAAGAAGTTTCACAAAATTAGGTTAACAACTATTAATGTCTCTTTGGCAATGCTGTTACAGTGAGCTTAGATCATTTGAGATAAGTACTTCTAAGTCCTTTACAGGGTGAGGGTTGTCCGCGAGATCGTTTCCACCCAACTTGTATTTGGCGTTCTGATTTTTATTGCCAATGTGTAGGACAGAACATTTATTAGTTGAAATTTGGAATTGCCAATTCTGACACATAGTCAAAATCACTTTATAGGGCAGCAGCATTGTCAGTGGTGTTAAATAATTTTACATCATTTGCAAAGAGGATGCAGCTGCCTTTAATATGAATGCATAGGTCATTGATATAAAACAGAAAGAGTGTGGGTCCTACACATTGCCTTAGAGGGACTGGTTAACTGGTGCCGGCTTGGATAGAGTCCTCCCCATTTTGACTATTTGTTGCCTATTTGACAGGAACCCGACTATCCACTTGTGCAGGGATCTGGAGATGCCATAAGAACTTAGTTTCAACATTAGTTTGTCGTGCACTACTGAGTCAGCTTTGCAGAAGTCTATGTAAATTGTGTCTATTGCTTTACCCTGGTCAAGAGGTGTGATCCAAATGTTTCTGCAGAGTAGGAGTTGCAGATTACAGGATTTTTTTCCCCTGAAATCACTGCTTGTTAGAAAGCAGGTTGTTTGTTTTTAAGTAAAGGGTGATGGGTTGCTTTATTATTAATTCCATGACTTATAATTGATTCCAACATTTTGAAAATATTGACTCTCAGTTAGATGCCATTTCTGGGAGCAGCATGTTTTTGACTGGTACCCCTTACTCAGCTGATTCCTTCATTGCTCCTGTCAAAGTAAATATTACTTTCACTGAGTCCAGCACCCAATCTCTCCCTGGTTTTTCCTTTGTCTTTGTCAATCAGACAAAGAATAAGATTATTCAAAGACATTTGATGGTTTTTCTTTCCTTCTGCCTTCTTTCTATGTCCATCAGATGTACAATGGAACACTCAAAAGAAACGCAGCTGAGAACAAACGCTATAGTTCCTACAGCCAAATGGACGGTTGGGGTAGCAAGCATTATAACAAGATCTGCAGTCCTACACATGCTGGCAGTGACTACTGCTTTGTGCAGAATATGAAAAGTAGCCGGAGTGAGCCGGATCTCTACAATGACCCTCCACGAGGCACGTTAAGGAGGAATCAGAGTGGAAGCCGTGTGAGTCACAAGGCCAATCATCATCGTCACAGCTTTTACAGCAATACATGCAACAACCAGGAAGGAATTGCAACCCTCACAAGGTCAAACAAGAGAGTTCCAATCCGCACCCCCTCTTGCACGTCCGCTAACAAGCAAGATGCAGTCTATGCCCAGCCTGTAGCCAGCAAGCCGGATGCAACCTACATGTGTCGCTCCAAGTAAGTCTCTGTGCATGTTTTCTCTGTGTGGCCCATGATGTAGGAAATTATGTGCAAGACAGATAAAAAGCATAATGAAAACCTAGTTGGAGCATTTTGCTTTCCATCACCTTGAAAATAATAATATTCTTCAACACTTCATAGGACATTAGTATAATTTGCCTGAGGTAGGAAGCCATTTAGGCTATAACCCTAAGCACACTAATTAGGAAGTAGTTCTATTAGAATTGCATGTGTGTGAATGTCAGTTATGTATGAAGAATCCTTGATTAAGAAAATAAGTGGTATTCATATTCATATTCAAAGATTAGATTAGATTAGATTTATTGGATTTATATGCTGCCCCTCTCCGCAGACTCGGGGCGGCTCACAACAATGGCAAAAACAGTACATAGTAACAAATCTAATATTTAGCAATCTAAATTACTGTTTATTATTATTATTATTATTATTATTATTATTATTATTTATTTATTTATTGGATTTGTATGCTGCCCCTCTCCGCAGACTCCGCAGAATTTTTTAGGTTAAAAAATTCAGAAATGGCCATCACATTATAGTAAAATAAATGAATAAAGTTGAGACTATAATGGATTCATAAAAGATGATTAATAATTTCACGTCCTCAGAACAGAGTTACTGAATTATTATCATATGCCGGTTGGCGGGCCCCAGGGGGAGAGCCTTCTCTGTGGCGGCACCGGCCCTCTGGAACCAACTCCCCCCGGAGATCAGAACTGCCCCTACTCTTCCTGCCTTCCGTAAACTCCTCAAAACCCACCTTTGCCGTCAGGCATGGGGAAACTAAACATCTCCCCCTGGGCATGTTGAAGTTATATATGGTATGCCTGTATGTGTGTATGTTAGTATAGGGGATTTTCTTAAACTTATAATATTTTAATTAATTGGATTGTATTGGATTGTTTTTCACTTGTTGTGAGCCGCCCCGAGTCTTCGGAGAGGGGCGGCATACAAATCCAAATAATAAATAAATAAATAAATAAATAAATAAATATACAGATGATCTTGTATACTTGTGCATATGGCATTCTGGATATTGCTGAACTATATCCCACAGCAATTGCTCCTCAGGTTGGGGTTGATGAGTCTTTAATGGTAACAAAACATATGAAAAGAATCCTTGATTAAGAAAATAAGTGGTATTCATATTTAACAGATCAATACTGCTGTTGTTTATTAATATACAGTAGTCCCTCACCTATCGCTGGTGTTACGTTCCAGACCGGGCCGCGATAGGTGAAATCCGCGATGGGGAATTTATCGACTGATAGTACTTATTTAAGTATTTATATTGTAATTGTTTGGTAAGTTTTCATTGTTTTACGTGTTTATAAACCCTTCCCACACAGTATTTATTTTAGATACAGTATTTAAATACAGTATTTACAATTTTAGATATATATATTTTTTTAAAAACCTGCCGATCGAGTTCGGCGGGCTGTTTAAATCTGCCGATCGACTTCCTCAGAAACCCGCGATGAAGTGAAGCCGCAGTAGGTGAAGTGCGGTATAGTGAGGGACTACTGTACAGTATTTCCCTGTTAATCTATTTCCCCGCTACACCACTGATAGCTGAATGTTTAGCACCACAGTTTAGTATCTAGTCAGTGATTGATTTCTTTCAAACTACATATAAAGATTTAAAAATTCCTATAGTAATTTTTTAAAATTTAACCTATGTTTAAAAGTCCTCAACCATGGAATAAAAAGAAACTCAATAATGATTTATATATTCTTAGCATATTTAACCAGTTCTGAATACTAACTACTCATGAACACTGGATAGTCAGCTATATTGCTCAACTTCTCTTGTGGAATGCCCACCTAAACAGAACATAGAGTTTACTATGGTTGTATGTACAAATGGAATCATTAAAGTAGCTATGTCTTTTCCCAGGTGTACATGACAGCTTCTAGGGTTTGTATGAATATTTTGAACATACTTTTAGGGACAGCTGGAAATCAGTGGTAAAATGCTCCCAGTTTGCTCGTGCCTCTCAGTTGTCAGTGATCCAATCACAAAGGGAGCATGAGGTTCCGCCCACCTGCCCAGATGCCGCCACTTGGGTTCTTTTACTCTCTGTGCATACACAGAAAGCTTTACGCACACACAGAGGATAAAAGAACCCAAATGGTGACCAGCTCCCTGAACCAAGAGCATTTACCCCTGCTGGAAACAGTTTCTGAAGAAACAGTGCATATTTGAAAATGTACATAGTTGCTTTAACTGTTTGGAAAGAGATGAATTTAATGCACCCATACATGTTCTGCAGCAGTTCTTTAATCACATGCTAGACTTCAGTTTCATCTACCTATTTTAAATCAGAAGTTGTAGAGACATATTTACTGCATATGTGAGTCAGCATTGAAACCTTCCTGAAAATGAGGTAGGTGATGATACGCAAACTGTTGCAATAACATGTATTAGGACTATTCTACGTGCAGCAGTGTAAATGGCATGCTAGAGTTTAAAACCCAGCAGCCTTCCAAAACTTCTCCTTAAGGAATGATGATTAGAGACCCAGGTTCCTATTAGAACAGAATTGCTTTCGTCTCTTAAACTACTGTGTGGGAAACACTTTCCTCTGCCAAACATTTTTCAGGAGCGGCCTCTTTGGAACACCCTTTCCAATCGGGTGTGGTTCATCTTGTGAAACTGGTCCAGATTTGGGGAGTTGTTTGCCTTGAAGCATAGGCCTGGTTGGTGACTCTTCCATCCAGTAGAACAGGTTCCTCTTTGGGAGCTGTTTCATTTCTAGAACTGAGACGGCTTGGTCCTGTACCATAATGGGAATGGGATGGAATTAAAGTGATTGTTTTAAAAAGGGCACCGTGAGTGAGTCACTTTTGAAATCAGCCAGAAATGGAAAGTTCATTTCATATATTGCTTTCTGTTGAAATAAATACATACTTAGAGATGTATTCCCATCCCAGGAGTTGACAGTTTAATTCTCGAGAGCCAAGAAAAGCTGGAGGAACCCCCCCCCCCCCCCGACATATGTATTATTTTCCAGGACAGTTGAAATTTGGAAGTTCTACTGCAGAGATTTGCTTAATAGAAGGAACAGGGCACAACAAGCTTAAGGCTGGAGTAATGAGAAACTGATAACAATATGAATTTACTCAACTCAAAGTCTTGCCCAAGTCTGAGTACAGAACCCAGATAACGAGTGCAGCAGTTTCTGCAGGAAATGTGATTATGTTACCAAATTGTGATTATTCTGCCTCTTGCATTTTAGCATTGCCTTTTTTTCTCTGTTGAATCGTTCCATTCATCAGTCATGACTTTGAATGTACTAAAGCATTTTGAGTTGTGTGAAATAGTGCTCAATAATTCTGACAACAACAACAACAACAGAGTTCAGAACCACTTTCATGCCCTCGGGCATTCTTTCAGTCATTCCCTACTGGCAATTGTTAATATGAAGAAGCATTATATCTCACAGACAATTGTCACATATTCCAAAATCTCACAGACATAGATAATCATAGACCAATACCAAACTCTGGGATTTACCAGATTCCTCAACTATGTGCTTTTTAATTTAATATGATTGAATGCCACATTTCTAGCAGCAGAGTTTGCGGAGAGGGGCGGCATATAAATCCAATAAATCTAATAAATCTAATCTTCTGTCTGCAAAGAATGGAAGAAACCATCTTTATGGGAAGACTGTCCAAATATTCATTCTGAGTGGGTAGTCAAAATAATACCCATATTTCAGTGTTTCCCAACCTTGGCAACTTGAAGATATTTGGACTTCAACTCCCAGAATCCCCCATCCAGCGAACACTGGCTGGGGAATTCTGGGAGTTGAAGTCCAGATATCTTCAAGTTGTCAAGTTTGGGGAACACTGCCGTATTTAACTAATGAATATAAGGAATTCAAATAATTCTTTTAAGTTTTAATCTTGTAATCTTGCCCTGTTATAGATAGTTGCATATAGCGGAATCTATGTAATTTTTAACCACTTTATAATGCCTTTATAAAACCATACTTGAAATATTGCATCGTTTTGATCCTTGTGATGTAAAAAAGAACTCTAGAAAAAGTGCAAAGAAAAGCAACAGAGATGATGAGGGGACTGAAAGTTAAAACATACAAAGGATAGTTGCATGAACTGGATATGTCTACTTTAATGAAAAGAGGGACTAGTGGTGATATGATAGCAGTGTTCTAACATCCAAGGAGCCACCTGAGAGAAGAGCAAGCCAACCTATTCTTCAAATATTTAAACGCAGAACAAGAAGTAATAAATGGAAACAAATCAAGGAGAGATCCAATATAGAACATAGGAGATATGATTTGATTGTTAGAACATTTAATCAGTGGAATGATTTGCCTTCAGAAGTTGTGGATTCATCAGGACTGGAAGTTTTTAAGAAGAGATTGGAGAACCATTTTCTGAAAAGATATGAAGCTTCATGCTTGAGCAAGGGATTGTAGTAGAAGACTTCCAAGGTTCTTTCCAACTCTGTTATTCTGTTATATATTTTATACTTAGGATGTTTTTATGTAATCATGTTACAGTCATGAGTCACAGACAACAGAACCCAAGTTAGAGCGTATATCAATAAAGAGCAAGAATCAAAAGAGTATCAGGATCAGCATAGAAAAAAACTGGCATATCAAAGAAAAAATCTGGGATAAAAAGCTTTAACTTAAGAATAATTCTTAAAAGTTATTAAAAGAATAACTTTTAACATAATGATGATCTGGGTATTTTATACAACACTATCAAGAAGGGGTGAAACTATAACATAGCAGCATCCCTAATTCAACAAGCCTCTGCAAAAGTTTCTTTCACTTATTTAATTAAATCCTGACCATTTTCAAATCATGAAAACTAAGCTCATGCCTGCTGAAAAGTCAAAAGAATCATCACACAACTCATATTTCTTTTTAGAATATATCGCCCTGCAGAATGACCGAGGCAGTTTTGAATGTTTCTTCTTTTTATATTCAGAATATGTCATGATGAAGTGGATTATGGAGCAATGACCATCCAGAAAGCCATTCAACTCCTGTGTTCCTCAGATGAGAAGAATCAGGCCATGGGTGCCTACTACCTCCAGCATACCTGTTTTCAAGATGAATCTGCCAAGCAAGAGGTAAATATGTTATTTTAGCATTATGGTAGAAGCCAACTTACCTCGCTGCTGGTTCACCTCCTCCTCTGCCGCGTGGCCACACCTCGTGGGCATGGCAAGCTTCGTGCTCATGTGCATGTGCAGTGCAAATCCCTCCTCCCAATTTTTTTTAAATTGCCGAAAACAAAATGGGGACACATATGCAGTGCTGGAAACTCGGCTTCTGCACATGCACAAAATTCAAAAAAAGATGGTGGCACCCATGGACCGGCACCGAACGATCAGGTTCAGTGCTTCATTGTGATATCACTAGCAGGTTGATACCAGTTTGGGTGAACCGGTCCAAACCGGGATGAACCCATACCTGATGAAAGCTTAAAAATGCAGAACTGTGTCAGAACATTTTTTTTCCCTATAGCTTCAACAGAAAGATCAAATTAAGAACCAAAAACATATCCATCCAACACCAAATAAATTACTGAAGTATATTGCATGGATAAATAAATGTGGTTTTATTTAATATTCATAAATTACTTTTGTTCACAAATAATTTATATTTGATAATCTAAACGTATAGCTATTAGAAGTAACTCTGATTCGAATATACTTCGATACCTTTATTTAAATAAAGATTTAAATTTATAAAAGATTTACTATAGGATTTACTATATTCAGTTAATGATTCTAAAGATATGGTTATTTTTAATATATTCATTATGAATTCAAGAACTGTATCCAAGAAAACAATCTTGAGTTTGGAATATTTAGCCATTACTTCCTAAGTAGCAAGGAAGACACCAGTGAAATTCTAAATGTATTCAATTTTATCATTAAAATTTCCTTTAGAATAGTTAGGTTAATATCCTCCTGTACTAAAAATATCTCTACTGGTCAATGAGAATATTAGAATTTGAGTCCAAAAGTTCATCAAACAGTTATATATACTATGTTATAAATGTACACAATATTTATAAATTAGTCTAAACCTTTCTATTTTTATGAAGTCATCTTTTTTATGCCCTACTAGAATAGCAATAGGGCTAGTAATTGTGGTTAGCAGATTTTGGAGGTTGGGGAATATAAATATTTAGTACAATCTATTTGTTATTGCACCTATGTGCTGGACAATAAAATTGAGTTGCTTATGGGAAAATGCTGTGAACTTTGTAACTAGTTTGCAAAAGAAATCCTCTATTCTAACTCCACCTCACTCATGCAATAAATAGTTCAGTGAAATATGGCAGCACTTTAGCATTCTGTCTGATTCCATGACACTGGTGGTGTTTGACAATGGACACAATATATTTCTGGACAGCCATGATATATTTGAAATTCCAGTACTGTATAACCAAAGATGCTGCTCAGTATGAGGTCCATTTCCAAATTTGCAAAAACTCCTTTCTACCATGATTCTTGAGCTTTAGGCCTTTGAAGAGAAGATATTTTTTTCTACTTCCTTTCAGATACATAAATGTATATGAGCAGACAAATGCAATGGGAAGTAAAAACAATATGGAGTTAAAAAAATTATTTAATTTGCCTTTTGCATGGAGTAAGAATTAGGGAATGCTGTCCCTATAGGACTAGCAATTTGACAGGGAGAAAAAGTTGCATTTACTGTTTTGTCATGATACCTCCAGAAACCTCTTGTCTTAAGTATCAATTAACTTAGATTTCCTTATTAGTTTAAGCTCTTGATAACTTCAGTTGGCAGAAATGAAGTGGGAATTATAGTTAGGTATGAAAGCCCAGCACCATCACTTCAAATTTCTTTCCTGGACAGGATCCTTTAAGGAAGGGGTCCCCAACCTTGGCAACTTTAAGACTTGTGAACTTCAACTCCCAGCTTTGCTGGCTGAGAAACTATGGGAGCTGCATTACTCAGGGTAACTGATAGCTCACTGATGATTGCTTGGTGCTTAGAAGATGCAGTCTGGGCGAGGAGATGGAAATTTTCCATATTCCATTCCTAACTCATTACAATTTTATTGATCAATAAAAATATAGACACAATATTTTATTTAAATGCAAGCAGTGGCAAGCAATGCAATACATTCCTTTCCGGAATACATTGATTCCATACGTCAGTCACTTCACTATAAGAGCTCCTCAGCATTAGTCCTTAGTAAATAGGAGAACTAAAAACCATTTTTTCTCAAGTCAGCATCACAGGTCTGGTTCACATAATTCATAACACCATTCTCATAATGCAAATAGATTGATATTACAGCCATTGCTTAAAATGTGTAAAACCTGTATTTATTAAAGTACTGAAATATTCAATGGTACCTTTATCTTCAGTTTGAAAACTGAATAATGGGAAGACCAAGACATGACTCAATTATTTGACATCATTTTAAACCCCTGGTATTAGGCAGTTGTCTATCAATCAGAAATTATTCTATTATATCCCACTCCACTCCAAATAAAACAATCGTGGTTTCAAGAAACTCTTATATAGTTCTGAAGACCTGAAATGGTGATAGCAGCCATTACCTCCACCTCCCTAGCATATTTATTTATTTATTTTATTAGAGTTGAAAGGGACCCAGCAGGTCATCATGTCCAACCCCCTACTCAAGCAGGAAATCCTACACCTCCCCAGCCAGATGGTAGTCCAATCTCTTCTTGAAAATGTCCAGAGGTGGGGATTCACAACCTCCGCTGGCAGGCCGTTCCACTGGTTGATTGCTCTGACCCTCAGGAAGTTCTTCCTTATTTCCAGGTTGAATGTCTCCTTCCATCCGTTGTTCCTCATCTGGCCCTGTGCCAAAGAGAGTTACATATGCATATTTTCTGCAATAGAGCCTCCTTAAGGCACATATTTCAACTTACTATATTTCAACTGTTTTATATTGACTAAAAGAACAGCAGAGCTTTATGAGCAGCTTTTTTCAATGCACATTTCAATTCTTTCTTTTTTAGGTTTACCGACTTGGAGGCATTGCCAAGCTGATTGAACTTCTGCGCAGTTCAGATGAGAATGTGCAGCAGGCTTCAGCTGGGGCCCTTCGAAACTTAGTCTTCAGAAATCCAACTAACAAATTAGAAACCCGCAGGCAGAATGGAATTCGAGAGTGTGTGAATCTCCTAAGGAGGACTGGGAATACCGAAATACAGAAGCAGTTGACAGGTATTCTTTAATGGAAAGGTGAAACAACAAGTGGCAATGAGTCACAAAATGCAACTAAAAGGATACTTTGGACACCAAAAGATACACTTCTTCAAGAAATGGAAGCTAGTTATTCAGGCCAGAATATCTCCGGGACAGCCTTCTGCTGCACGAATCCCAGTGACCGGTTAGATCCCACAGAGTTGGCCTTCTCCGGGTCCTGTCGACTAAACAATGTCATCTGGCGGGACCCAGGGGAACAGCCTTCTCTGTGGTGGCTCTGACCCTCTGGAACCAACTCCCCCCAGAGATTAGGATTGCCCCCACCCTCCTTGCCTTTCGGAAACTCCTTAAAACCCACCTCTGCCATCAGGCATGGGGGAATTGAAACATATCCCCCTTGCCCATGTAGTTTCTGTGTATGATTTGACTATATGCTTGTTTTTTTTAATATATATATATATTGGGGTTCTTTTGGATTTTTTAAACTTAAAACTGTAATTTAGATTGCTAAATATTAGATTTGTTATTATGTATTGTTTACCATTGTTGTGAGCCGCCCCGAGTCTACGGAAAGGGGCAGCATTTAAATCCAATAAATCTAATCTAATCTAATCTACGGTAGTTATTAGGGTGGTTGACAGATTAAGTGATTTGTGAATGCCTGTGTGTAGCTCTTTAATTCAGTCAAGAAAGTCACTCTGCTTCCATTAATTTGTATTAGAAAAAATTAACATAGCCTCTTTTTTTATGACTTAGAGAACTTTGCAAATACATCTTACCACTTGACAGGAAAATAATTATTTCATATTTCCTTTTTTGTTCTATATTTCAGTAACATCCCTGCATTAAGATAAAGCTAAACATGATCAGAAAATAGGCTTCAGAAATAATTTACTTGGAAGACCTGCTTGATTTCAGTGAATATTTAGAGATATACTTTCACATCACTCTGTCTTACCTATTTATATAGAAAGAGTCACACTGCAAACTCCAGCAACAAACCTCTTTAACTTAATTTCCAGGATTGCTTTGGAACCTCTCCTCTACTGATGAACTGAAAGAAGATCTGATACATGATGCTCTTCCAGTTCTGACGGATCGTGTTATTGTACCTTTTTCTGGATGGTGCGATGGTATTGGCAATAGAACAAGAGAGATTGTTGACCCAGAAGTTTTCTTCAATGCCACCGGCTGTTTAAGGTACATCACTGGACAAAACATTAATAGTTTAATGATATCATTAAAAATCACTGAGAATGAGTTTAACTGGAACTATCCACCAAAAGAGCTATATGTTGTTTGGTTTTTCAAATGTTTTACAAAAACATTTATATCAATACAGTAATATAAAGATAATCCAATCATTAAAAAGATGGAAGAATGTGCATCCTTTTTCATATAGCTGGGATTATGTTGTTTTAAAAGGTTGTTAAACCTTACCTTCAATGGAATTGGTGATACAAAGAATGATTTCTGGGACCTTACAGAATTGGATCTTGTATGCAAGCAGACTAATGTGAAGGAGGCATTTCTTTCAGTATTGGTTTCCAAGCCATTTAGATCTTTGAAGAAAAGAAGTAGTACCTTGAAATGGCTTGAAAGGAAATAGATAGTCACTATGTTTCTTGTTTTAAAAAAAAATGATCAAGGAAAGAATGCCCATCTAAACACTTCAATTTCCATAATTAAAGAGTCTGAATTAGATAATGCAATAATCCCTGTACATAAATATATTTGGGTGTTGCTGTTATTTAATTAAATGACAAGAAGGTGCAAGATCTATGTCAGGGTGTCAAACTCAATTTCATTGAAGGCCGCATCAGAGTTATGTTTGATCTTGCGGGAAGGGGCATGGCCAGCTTGATGTCACTCATGTAGGGGATGCCTTTGGTCACTTGAGTGCTCTGCCGGAGAAAACAGGCTCTGGAGTGCCATTGTCAGCTGTGACGGCCTCCTGCAACCGTCTTCCAGCAAAAACAGAGTTCAGGAAGGTGCACACAGCTGTCCAAAACTCTGCTTTTGCTAGCAGATGTACTGTGGGCCGCTCCTTTGTTGTTTCCAGGGTGGCCCCATGGGCCATATCTAAGCACCCTGCAGAGCAGATCTGATACCTGGGCCTTGAATTTGACACCCCTGATCTATGTTATGTCACAGACAAATATCCAACTATATTGTTAAAATGCAATCCTTTCTGCTTATTTTTCTGAGAATTTAAACAATAGCCTCTGGCGACTGGTTTTTTCATAAAAAGTCCTATTGTATTGACTTCCCTATCTAAAATACCTCGAACCCTGTCAGTCACTCCAGTTTACATTAGACACGGCAATTTGTGGGCAGAGAAGGTTTTGCTCATGCTTGCAAAAATCAAACCGACCTTGGCATGCAGATATTAGTTCTGACTTGTAGCTTTCAACTACCAGTCTCCTACCTGCCAGCAACTAGGAACTATTGGATGGGCAGATGAAACATATTTGCAATTAGAAAATTTAATCAACTGAAGCACTGCCTTAGGAGAGGGATAGGCAGTAGATGGATCAGAAGCTACTGGTACAGTTTTGGGTGATCTGCAGAAGGTTAAGAAGAATGTTTGACTCTTAATTGAATAACAATAGCAAGTATTGAATATATTTCTTCCTTAAACTAATCTGCTGAAAATTAGTGTTTGGGGAAAAATCAGGGATCTTACAAAAGAGAGACTTCTTCCATATTTTATAGTTTGATTTCAATATAACATTCATACAATGTGTTCATATTAAGTAATTTATTATAAAGAACCCCAACATATCTCATCCGTACTCATTGAAGACATGGTATAACATACTCTGTCTTCAGTTACTTTATTTTATCTTCTATTTTGCTTGTTCCTGGATCCAAATTCCCTCTACTATAACTAAGACCACATGTACAACCGATTTCTACACCTGCATGTTGCTGCTAATCTTTTTTTTAAATGCTTTCTAAAATTCAACCATGGGTAGATATATTAAGATGTACTATAATCCTGTCTAAACAGTTGTCTATTTTATCCAAATGTCTAATCAAATAATTTATTGCCATTTGCCCGCAGAGATTTTCATTGAGGTTATTTATTCTGTTATGAAACGTAGATTTAACTATAAAGTAGCTGAGTAGAAAGGGAAGGATTTCAGTGTTTGTTCTGTGTCCTCAATTGCCCAATATTGGAGGTGTGGTTTCCAACTATCATGAATTGGAAAGCAGAAAATATGAACTTGCTTAACTCCATTTAAAACAAAATGAAAACCTTTGGTCTGTACCAGTAGTGGGTTTCTAAAACCAGTTGCTATTGGTTTGTGCTCATGCACAGAAGTGTTCCAGGCAGGTGGGTGGAGTCTCCAACCAACGCTGCTACCAGTTCGTGGAACTGAGCCGAACTGGGAGCAACCCACCATTGGTCATTGTTGAGCAATCTACCGAAATCCAGGGAGAGGGGAGGATAGTGAAAACTGACTTCATCTGACTTTCAGTAGACTTGTTTTTCACCTTCCCAAGGTCTGGAAGCTTTTCTGAAGCCCCTGGGAGGGTGAAAATGACCTTCCCCGTGCTCCAGAGGCCCTCAGAGAGGCAGAGGGAGTGTGGGGGCACTACACATACATGCACATGAGGGTCATGGGGAGCACTGGGGGTTGCATGTGCATGCGTGGGTGGCAGGGTGCATGGAGGTCATGTGCACATTGCATTATGGATGTTGGCACATATGCACCCGCACTGTTGCATGTACACATGTTTTCAGCACATTAAGAGAAAAGGGTTAGCCACCTATAATGCTATAGTGCTGCACTGCTATAGTGACTTTGCAAATTAGTATGAATGTTACTGGCAGGCCAAAGCCTCAACACTAAATGATGGCTTGATAAAACTGCTAATCGATCAGATTATAATACAAAATTCATATCCATAAACTCAGATGAAGTCCTTTGATTTGATATTTACTGCTTACGCATAAAATACTAAGCTAGGAAACATCAAAACTTCAAGAACAAAATGAAGCTTATATATTCAGAGTGCATCTGGAATGAGAAAAAGACCCACACAAAAAGGAGACACAGTTTTTATGGTGCTTCTGTAGGTGAGATCTTCAGACAATGCTAGACTTCTTTGCAGGATAACTGCCAGTATTCTCATAGGCTAGTTGATATGAAATGGGATTGTTTTGAGATTAATCTTTGCATTATGTAGAATACAATTGAGGATTAACTAGTTTCTCAAAGCATCTCTAAAATCCACCATCTAAATCTTCTTCTTAAGGAAGAATTTTCTGAGATGTTTAATGATTTTCTCTATGCCATATGCAAACTTAATTGAACAAAGTATTCTTTCTTTTTCTTTATAAAATCAATCTTGTAGGAACTTGAGTTCTGCAGATGCTGGACGTCAAACCATGAGAAACTACCCAGGATTGATTGACTCTGTGATGACATATACCCAGAATTGTGTGGCAGCTAACCAGCCAGATGATAAGGCAATAAGATCTTTTTGTATACAGTACTTTATGAATTGATACAGCTCTTGGTTCCATGGAAAATTAGCCTTGAACCAAATCCCAATGAGTATATAAATATGGAATAGGGTTTTTTCCCCACTATTCCTCACTATATCTTTTAGTGCCCCTTCCTGTGGCTATAATATTCTGAGCTATAATGCTCATGATTGCATTGTAAAGGAAAAATTACTTTGGATCCAGTCAAGATGTCTTGCAGCCTTGGAGTTGCACCTTAGCAAGATCCTTGTTCAATTTCAAGGGGGTTTCTTTATTTCCACATTTCTTGTAAGATGATAGATACATCCTTGAAAGCACAAAATCCTGTTGTGGAAAAATGTAAAAAGGGGGGGGGGGAGTTCATTATTACCAAATTCAAAATTCTATATATTGTACAGTTGAAATACATTGGCATAATAAATAATTAATTATTTTTAATTCTTACAGTCTGTGGAGAACTGTATCTGTATTCTTCATAATTTGTCCTATCGCCTGGATGCTGAAGTGCCGAATAAATACACTCATCTTAACCACTTGGCCAGAAACACTCACACAGACAAAAGCTTGACAGGCTGTTTCAACAACAGAGGAAAACTAGAGGTAAAATATGAGGCATTCATTTACAGAAGGTTCCATTCAAGTGAAGACATTTTTCTTTGAAGTTAAGATAGGCACTCTGCATCCCTTCTCTAGAATGGGATGTAGCAATTGCAAGTGTCAGAGCAACTGTTCAAGTCCCAAATCTTTGTTTTACCCTCAAAATATTTTAATGAATTATTGAAACTTAATTAAATTCCATGCACTTTGGCATTTCTTCATGAAATCTCCCCACAGATGTCCTCAATTTCATGAAAATTCATATTAAAATATCAAAACCTGAAATAAGTCACTGAAACCCAATGAAAAGTTGATTATCTCAACTAGATCTTATCAATTCCTTGGGCAAGATTGTCAAATTCATGAATTTTGGAAATTATCAGAATTACTGCATTTTTGTTTCTAAATTTGAACCAGAACCACCGAACAAATTAAGTTCTGATGATTGTAAAGGATATAAATGGCATCTTAGAAAAACAGAGATCTCTCAGACAATATCTCTATATATTTTCAGTATTTTATCCAAGTGTGTCAATTGTATAAGGTTTTGTAAGCAAATATATTGAGACACACTTTGTACCCTATTTAATTAGCAAGGTAAAATGATGAGTTAAGGTGATAAAATATGGCCCTTTTGCACAATCTGAATGTTTCCGTTTTTCATTTTGATTTATCCTTAGTATGATGAATATAATCTACCACTTCCTGAAGAGGACTATAAACCCAAAGGTTCCAACTGGCTGTACCATTCTGATGCCATCCGCACCTACCTGTCTTTAATGGAAAAGAGCAAAAAAGATGCCACCTTGGAGGCGTGCGCTGGAGCTCTGCAAAATCTGACTGCAAGCAGAGGAATGGTAATTATTATACTTTTCCCCTACATGTTTGAGTTTTAGGGAAAACACTCTTATTTCCTTCTTGTGAAGAAAATAAAACTGCGAAAAATGAAATTGTGCTCTCTGAGCTTGGGTGTTTGTGTGAAGATATTTGGTTACTCTTTATTAATATTCATTAGCTCCTGCACTGCTGATGTTACCTAGTCAGGTATTGAAATACCAGAAAGCAAACATCCAACCTTAGAGAGCATCCATGAACATAGTCCTGTGAAGATTCTCTTCTGTTGAAAAATATATTAATTTACAGGATATTCAAAATCCACTGGAATCTGAAGGGTGTACTCATTTTTCTCTGTTTAGTAATACAGTGATAAAAATTGAACACTAATACCAATAAAACCTCCTCCATCAGAGAAAACATTTTATATCAGCCAAATATTAATTAGGAAGATAATTGTCTTAATTTTTTTGAGTGTAATGAAATATACAAAACAAACAAGAGCAAAGACAGAAAATTAAAACTAAAGAAACACATAAATTATAAAAAGAAAAGAAAAAACATACAAATGTCTTTTGGTCTTCTTTCTAATAAGTAATTATCAACTTCTATTTTTCCCTAACCTCTTAATCTCATCCTTAATCCCCAAATCCCAAAATTATAATGTCAGGGTTTTCTTCCTTCAGCAAAAATTCAATTTAAGGATTCCAGTCTTTTAAAAAAGACTGCATTTTTTTCTTATTTTTGTCTGTCAAACCTAAGTGGTCAAATTCACTTTCTTCAAGTTCAATTAATTTTGTGATATGGTCTTCCACTTGTGATATGTTACTTGGACTTAATGGCTATTTCTAGAAGCTGGTCAGTTAGCTTGACATCAGTTTTAGTTAAAATGATGGAGACTCTACTCAAAAAGAGGATAAATCAGCAACTAAAAACCCAATAACTTATTGGACCCAAACTAGCATGGCTTTACTCAAGGAAAATCATGTCAGACTAATAATTGATTCTTTGACTATGTCAAAGGTGTTGGATGAAGGTGGTGCCGTGCATATTGCCTATTTGGACTTCAGCAAAGCCTTTGATATAGTTCCATATAAAGAGATGATAGATAAATTAGTGAAGATTGGACTTAATCCCTGGATAGTTCAGTGGATTTGCAGCTGGTTGAAGCGTAAATATCAGAGGGTTGTTTTTAATGGCAACTATTCTGAGCAGAGACTGGTTACAAGTGGTGTGCCACAAGGGTCTGTTCTGAGTCCTATTCTTTGTAATATGTTTATGAGTGACATAGGGGAAGATTTGATATGGAAGGTTTACCTATTTGCCAATGACTCTAAAGTGTGCAATAGGGTTAATATTCCTGGAGGCTCTGTAGTATGGCAAATGATTTAGTTTTACAGTACTAGATAAGTGGTCAAAGCAATGGAAACTGCAGTTTAATGTTTACAAATGTAAAATAATGCTCTTGGGGAAAAGGAATCCTTAATCTGAGCATTGTATTGGCAGAGAAGGATTTAGGGGTAGTGATTTGTGGCAGTCTCAAAATGGGTGAACAGTGCGGTCAGGCAGTAGGGAAAGCAAGTAGAATGCTTGGCTGCATAGCGAGAGGTATAACAAGCACGAAGAGGGAGATTGTGATTTCGCTGTATAGAGTGCTCTCCCTGTTTGATGGCTATATGTGAATTCATAGCTCATATGTGTTTACTGAAAAATTGCTCCTCATAAGATCTGTTTGCAGAGAAACCTGGGGAACTATTTGAGGGCATTTGTACAAAAGTGCCCTCAAAACTGTTGGGGGTCACAGTACAAAAAAGAGGACTTGCTCAGGGTGTTCGTTTTAGCATTTCACCCCTGGAACTCCAGGACTAAGCAACACCAACTTTTTAAGGATTTATGCTTTAACTGTTTCTTAAGGAAGATTCCCTTTTGTATATCATATCTAATTTTGGGCTTTGTCATTTACACTCTGTTATCAAATAGCACATTTGTTTGTTCTTTGGTAACAAACTGTAAATGGCAAAGCCCAAACTTACATACTTGTGTGTGATGTGCAGAAACAGATCTAATCTAGCTTTGCTTTTCCTGGAAGGCTAGCCTGGTGAAATAGCAAAAAATAAAATGGCTGATGAGTTGTTTTTTGAATATGATTTTCTAGCAGTAAGGAATCCTGAAGGCTCCTTGTTTCAGATTTATTTTTGTTTTGCTTCTCTAGATGTCGAATGCAATGAGCCAACTAATTGCCTTAAAGGAGAAAGGACTGCCCCGCATAGCACGGCTCCTGCAATCCACTAATGCTGAAGTTGTCCGATCTGGAACATCTTTACTGAGCAACATGTCTCGACATTCTATTCTCCACAAAACCATGGGTAGGCATCATTTTGTATTCCACGGGGTTCTTGATATATCATTCCCATCATCTCTTCCTTCCACAATGCAAAATTCAAAACCCCTTATGTGACAGATAATTAGTGATGGGCAAACCCAACGGTGTTCGGATTTGGCAAGTTCGGCTGAATTTTACGCAAAATTCGGCTGAATCCGAACTGAACCCAAACTCGAACAAGGAATCCCTCCCATGAAGAGATTCCAGGGGTGGAGTTTTGACGTCACCGGCAGGTTGCTAAGGACGCCAAGGTGATCACTTCCTGGATTCCATGGAATCCAGGAAGTGATCACCTTGGTGTCCTTAGCAACCTGCCGGTGATGTCAAAGCTCCGCCCCCGGAATCTCTTCGTGGGAGGGATTCCCCAGCTACTTCAAAGAGAGGTCTTCACGTAAAAATAAACATGTTTATTTTTACATGAAAGGACCGCCCTTTGCTTGCAGTGCCGTTGCGGTGTCCTTTCACGTAAAAATAGCAATGTTTATTTTTACGTGAAGATCTCCCTTTGAAGGAGCTGGGAAATCCCTCCCATGAAGAGATTCCGGGGGTGGAGCTTTGACGTCACCGGCAGGTTGGTAAGAATGCCAAGGTGATCACTTCCTGGATTCCATGGAATCCAGGAAGTGGTCATCTTGGCGTCCTTACCAACCTGCCAGTGATGTCAAAGCTCCAAACACCGAACACAACCCCGAACTTTGCCCGAAGTTTGGAAAAATTTCAGGTTTGTGTTCGGCATACTGAACACTGCAAAATTCGGTATGGACCCGAATTGTGCGGGTTCAGTTTGCCCATCACTACAGATAATTAAGAGGTTAAAAATATATCTTTTTGTGGAGTCTTTTTTTAAAATTATCAACTCTAATTAATAGGCATCACATTTCCTGTTTTATAATAAAGCATTAATAGTTGAAATTTCCTTCAACCTGTTAACTTTCCTCAACCTGTAATCTTGTTATTGGGCTACAGCTCCCAGTGTTCCTCACGCGTACACTGGCTCAGAATGTGGGTGTTGTAAATTTGACACATATGATGAGCAACATGAAAGGATAGACTTCTCTAGTACCTTTACCTGTTGTCAGTGATGGGCAGGACCAGGAATGGTCAGAAATGCCATTCCAGCAGCAGAAACAGAGTGCATAGGCCCGCTCCATTGCCACCGGGTATGCACATGCCATGCACATGCAACTAGTGCAATTCCAGTAAAAATTACTGGAAGCAAAGAAAATGGCAATTTTTGTCCAAATCTTGCTGCCGCAAGGACGTCTGCATGAGATTTCGGCTGCTGCACATGTGCAGCAGCCAAATCTCGCTGTGGCGCCTAGAGTGGCAGCTGGGACCAGCAAACAGCGGCCTGCCCAAGTTCTTGCTGGTTGGCCTGCTCTCTGCTCTCCCGCACCACAGGCATCTCTCAGCACACGTGGGAGAGCACAGAGCTCAGGGTCACCCTGCCTGTTCCCTGCACCATGGCCTATCGACCAGGAGATTGCAGAAGAGAAACTAAGAGCCGCGGCTCAGTGGAGGAGCGAGCATATGGAGCTGACACTCATGGCGGAGTGGGCAGGCACCAGGGGACAGTAAGGTGGGGGGCAATGGGGTGGGGGCTGGTGGCATGGTAGGGGCTGGCTGCATGGTGGGCAGATAGGAGCTGGCAGCCCCTGCCAGCAGCTCTTACCTTGTTTTGCCAGTTACTCGTGACCGACAGCTATTCTCTCCAATTTTGGGGGCATTTTGCTTCTGCGCATGCGCAGAAACAAAATAAATCGAGAAATTGCATGCACACGTGTTTTTGCACAAGATTTGTCTTCTGCGCATGCACAGAAGCCAAATCACATGCCGTGCAGGTGTGCGTTCCCCGCGCGTTCCAGTAGGGCTGGAGTTGGTAGCCCGCTTCTGCCTGTTTTCGATTTTAATTGTTGCTCTATCATTTATTCATCAGTATTATGGGGTTCCAGATTAAATGAGTTGTGAAAAGGAAACACAAATGAGGGAAGATCTCAGGGGCTCCAATATCTCAGGGGATGCCATAAGGAACAGGGAGTCAAGCTATTTTCCAAAACACCTGATAGTAGGACAGCTTAAAACTAAGGATAAATTTCCTGACAGAACAATTAATTAATAGAACAACTTGCCACCAGAAATTGTGAATGCTTCGACACTGGAAGTTTTTAAGAAGATGTTGGGGGTTGGAATAGAAGACATCCAAGGTCCTTTCCAACTCCTTTCCAATTGTATTCTATTCTATTAAGACTGACTGACTGATACTTCAGGGCTGTGTTACTTTTCACATAATGTTACTTCATTTTTTATGGGCTAGATATATTTTATCAGGAAAACTACACAAATTTCATTATCACCCAATGCTGATAGTCCTTTTTATTATTACAATTTTACATTCAGAAAAGCTAGACTCTCTTCATAACTATTTGAGGGTGGATATTTTTTCTCCTAGTCTTAGCCTGGGAAGCTTTTTTGAGTGAGTTTTATTCCATTCTTGATTTAAAGATGGCCTCTTCCTGCCTCTTTAGCTCACCAGGTGCTTCCAGATGTGACCCGCCTTCTAGCCCTCCAGGCTCCAGGTTCTAGCAACTATGGAGACATTATGACATCAGCTTGCTATGCCGTGAGGAACTTAATCATGTACAACCCACACATGGCCAAGCCCTACTTGACTGGCAATTTGATAAATAACGTAGTAGGCCTGTGCCGAAATGGGTGAGTAATAATAGGCAACTGAGGGCACACGACAATGATACTATGCAATGTTGACATATAGTGTGACTTAGAAGAATTTTACACTTATTGTATGGTTTTTGTCTATATAACATTTTAATCAATAAATGCTATATATTCTACATACTACAGGACTGATTGAATAGCCTTGTCTGTACCATCTTCTCACATAATGAGACTGACTATAGCTATGCAACTACATCCACAAGATAGACCAGAAAATTTATCAGTGGTGCATTTGTTAAGCGAGGCATTATTTGACTGTTAACCAATTTAACCATCTTCCCTGCCAGCTTCCTCTTGACTTTGCTTGTCATTTGATTTAGATTTATTGGATTTATATGCCGCCCCTCTCCGCAGACTCGGGGCGGCTCACAATATACATAGTAACAAATCTAATATTTAAAAATCTAGGTTACAGTTTTAGATTAAAAAGTCCAAAAAAGAAACCCCAATATATAAAAAACAACACACAATCGAATCATACACAAAAGCTACATGGGCAAGGGGAAGATGTTTCAATTCCCCCATGCCTGACGGCAGAGGTGGGTTTTAAGAAGTTTACAAAAGGCAAGGAGGGTGGGGGCAATTCTGATCTCTGGGGCGAGCTGGTTCCAGAGGGTCAGATCCACCACAGAGAAGGCTCTTCCCCTGGGTCCCACCAGATGACATTGTTTAGTCGATGGGACCCGGAGAAGGCCAACTCTGTGAGACCTAAGCGGTCGCTGGAATTCATGTGGCAGAAGGCGGTCTCGCAGTTATCCTGGTCCGATGCCATGAAGGGCTTTATAGGTCATAACCAACACTTTGAATTGTGAGCAGAAACTGATCGGCAGCCAATGCAGACTGCGAAGTGTTGGAGTTAGCCAGGTGGGAAGGTTGCAAATGGCCATCAGGGATGTTCAACAGTTGTAAATGTATGACAGTTGACAAACACTTGAATCACAATTACATGACTGCAAGGACAATGCAATGGCTATAGGGTTGAGTTCTGGTCATAATGAGAATTGATATTATATGATTAAGAGTGTTGATATTCTTAACAACTGCATGAAATGAAGTACAGTACTTATATCTTATAAATCAACCTTCATTGACAGAAGATGATTCCCCCAACATTTTAAAAATATCCCCCATACATACTCCCTTTCAGGTCTCTGCGCAGATCTTAACTGGCATTTGTATCTGCCAGCTAATTACACATACCCAACGGTGGGCTACGAGCTGGAACGCTTAATTGTGCTCACTGCCGCGGCTTGTAAGTTCTTGTGGAGCCAGCGCAATTTTGCTGCTGCACCTGTGGAGGCAGCAAATCGCGCACGGAGCTGCAGGTGCGCCCATGTTTCAGCATACGCGGGAGCAAAAATACCTCGCCAAAACATGGGTGCACCTGAAACTCCTTGTGTGATTTTTCTCCCTCCACAGGTACAGCAGCAAAATCGCCTTCGCCCCGCAAGAACTTAGGAACTGCAGCGGTGAACGCAATTTAGCGTTCCGGCTAGTAGCCCACCACTGCACATACCTCAATAATTTTGAAAACATTAAATCCTGAAAATGCATCGTATATTTTAGATAGGAGAAGGAGAGGGCGAGAGAGAGGGAGAGAGAGATATCTGTTTGTTAGTGTGTATTATAGCTCTGCTTTTTTTTAATTACAGATCTTATCCCAAAGCAGCGGAAGCAGCTCGAATGCTGCTATCTGATATTTGGTCAAACAGGGAACTTCAATCTGTACTAAAACAGGTAAAATTTCAAAATGGTGTCCAACATACCATGCACTTCAATACATAGGGTTACTATGTGATGTTCACTGTGAGAAATAATAAAAGATAAATTAGAAGACTGTTTCTGAAAGTAGGAAAACTGGGATTTTTAATGTGCAGAATTATGTTTTTTTTGTCTAAGATGTCAAGATTTAATGCAGCCTCAAAATTCACCATTTGTTTGGTTGTAGTAAGTGTAACACATTTTCTAGATAGCTAAGAATTTAGCTCTTTTCTCTGGAGATGTAATGGGATGTAATGGGATGTAATGGGAGGGAGAGAGGGAACAGAAGAAGAATGATAAGTAAATAGTAGCTTTCATTTGCAGGTCCATGAATAAATAACTGCTTCAGAAATACATGTAGTCTTATTTCCATGGGAAAAGATAAAAATAAGCATTTTTTAAAAAACTATAGTTACAAAAGTATAATATGGTAAAAAATAATTGCAGAAGTACAGTTCTTTGATGTACTTTGAAATTTCACAAGCTGCTTGAATATTTATATATGATCTATAGACACTGCTCCAAAAAAATAAAGGGAACACTTAAAAAACAGAATATAACTTCAAGTAAATCGAACTTCTGTGAAATCAAACTGTCCACTTAGGAAGCAACACTGATTCATATGCTGTTGTGCAAATGGAATAGTTGTGCAAATGAAATATTCAATGAGAATATTTCATTCATTCAGATTTAGGATGTGTTATTTGAGTGTTCCCTTTATTTTTTTTGAACAGTATAGCATAGTAAAGTCTTTGGTTCAACCTCAGGTTTCCTTTGAATGTAACAAGTGATTTGAAAAAGTGTTTGTAGAGGGCCCTTTTCAATGCACCACACGAAAGATACATCTAAGTATTTAATTTGATTAAGAAGTATTTAATATGATTAAGAAAAAGTCTTCTTCTCTTGATTTTATCTGTTCTTTGCCTTCCTTCCATGGCTCATTCTTCAGCAAGGATATGACAAGAATATGATGGGATCTTTAACAGGAAGCACTTTAAGGACTTTGTCTTCCAGATTCTAAGAGACTTTGCATATTTGGATTGCAGGTAAATGATTAGTGCATATCTGGTTTTTCAAAGTTAGAAAAAAGTCACATTTGCCTACAGTTTAAACCATAACTATAGCAATATAGGAACAATTTCAAGTGATAGATATCAGTTCTCTGAAAAGGAACTGATTTTAAATTTGGTTAGTACAATATTGGTACAGAGGACATGGATTATGTATACCAGAATGTGGAAACCATGCCCCTTAACAAACCATTGGTAAATACCAGATGGTATTTACTTAACAACCACTGAGGTTGCATTATAACTGTCACAAAAAAGGCGTAAAATTGGGTACAATGGTTACGTGTTACAACCACGATGAGAAGACTCCATTATGGCCATAACGTGAGGACACCTGTACTTAGCAGCATTATTTTTGTAACTCTTAGAGTTCTTATAGTGAGTAGGCCCAAACTGGGGAGATTTAAAGGGCAAAGTAGATACTTTAAGCCTTCAATTGCTTAAAGCACTCATATAATCCCTAAAAAATTCTGACAGTGCTTCCCCAAATTCTCCCTGACAACTCCTGGCATGCCACACAAAACCTGATGCAGCCCTTAAGCCAGGGCTGGGTCCCTACTTATCTCGCTGCCAAAGAGACTCTTGTGAGAGAGTGGCACTAAAGGTTTGGCATGTTCTTTTTGAAGCCTCCCAAGGACTTTTTGTTTCTCTTGTTTGACTGATTTCCACATTAAGTCTTTCTCAAACCATTTAATAAGACAGAGACTGTAATATTTCATTATTGTTTATTAATATATACTAGTACTCCCAAAATTATACAGAATGAAATGTCCTGCAATGGAAAATGAAGCAGAATATGTGATTTAATCCCCCAGTAATCATCCTCTCTATTAAAATTCTTAAATAATTTCACAGTCATCCAACATCAAAAGAAGAGAAAAATATAGCCAAAAATCCTACCCAATCAAGATATCATCCATTGCTCTAATGGGCAAAAGAATGAGAAAAATAGAATTCTTACTTTCAATGTCTAAGACAAGAGCTAGAGGATAAAATGGAAATTGTTCCATTGATCTTTACCTCCAAGGTGTTCTAGGGTGCATTAAAAGGAGATATCAGCTCTCAAGCAATCGGTGTGGGAGTTGGGGAGCTTTGAAATGATTATATTTGAAAAGATTTCCCTTTTTTTGTTTTCCAGAGCATGTAACTGGTTCCTGTCTGGAGTCTTCAATCCTCAAGGAATTAGTTAGGATGTTAAAAGACGTACAGTATTTTGAAAGTTTAACTAAGTTGTAAAATTAGGGATGAAAATTGTATTGTCGGATATAAGTATCTTAAAATGTTGAAATGAATATTTTAAATATATTTTTCTCTTTTGTTAAGTTGGGAGGCTGGTTATTAGTCTTATGTATAAGCCAATTTACCAAAAATTGGGATTTATCATTTTGAATGACATACATAACAATTGAGACATCCACTTCCCTAACCAATGTCAAGTTAATATACGTATTAGGAAATGCTAGGGAAATAGTGCCTAACTGAAGCTTAATTCATTAAAAAAGCATGGAGTTTTTTTTATAAGCGTGTACATTTTTAGATGCCATTTGGGTAGACAGATTCCTAATTTTGGATCTCTAGATAATGCTGGATGACCATTCTCATCATCCAAGGTCAGTAAAGCTGCTTTGAATGATGGGGGCCCTTGGATCACTTGGGAATATTTCCCATAGAGTTCAGTGGGATAAATGCCTATAGACTGGCATCCTAAGGCCATTTTTGTACAGCCATAAGTCTGGCAATATATCTTACTAGTGAATATCAGATAGCATTGTTATTCACTCCCATTTTAACTAATTTCTGTAAAATTAATAACATCTGACATGTTTGTTTCATTTTTAATAGCCATTATACATATACTTAGTGATATATTATTCCTTTCTATTGCTGAATTTCCATTCCCTCCTAGTATTGTCATTACAACCCCCATAATTTCAAGAAGTATAACCCCCAAACTAGAGAATACCAGATAGAGGAAGCCTGTCCAAATTTTGTTTTCATGGGTTCCTTCTGTTTCCATTCATTTCTCTGCTTTGCTTTCATATTTCTCGGTTATTTCTAGGCTTTTTCTCTGTAGATCATTTAGATGTCAAGAAGCAAATTCACATAACAGGAGTTTTTCCTGAAGAGTTTCTTAATCTTTGTTTTTGTACTATATATGAACAGAGTTCCTTCTACAGGGTTTTTTTTTTGGGGGGGGGGGGGGGGCTGGAACTCTTAAGATACATTACTACATTTATCCATAACTACAGATTTCTGTATAACTCTCAGATAGTGTGTCTCACAAAAAAATGTATCTTTGCTTTTTAAAAAATTATCAGCTGAATGTGCCTGCCAAGAGTATAAACTCAGAAAAAAGATAAGAGAGGTGATCTTATCGTTTCAGTGTCTTAAATGGAAGCCTAATGAAATTATGTTTTAATAGGTTATTAGACAAATGGACATGATTTTGTTACATTGCAATATTTCCGTTGGTTCATCTTGACCAATGAACAATGGATATGGAAGGAAAATGGTTGCATTTCTTTTAGTTTTTAATAATCCAACCATTAAGAATGTTCTACGTTTTCCAAACAATATTTCAGTCTTTCATCTTCATGAAAACATTCTGTGTAAGAGATAAAGAGATAATGCATAATCCAGTGATATGATGTTATTGTCCCATGCCTTGTTGTTAAAAAACTTTATTCAGAATGTAAAAATATTAATGGAGCCCTGCCTATCTTAGTTTGCTATTCTCATACTGGCCTATCAGATATTGAGTAGAACCCTACAATTGGGACATGAACCCAAGACTGCCATTTTATAAATGCTCTTCAGCTGTTGATATATAAAAATACTGTGAAACTCAAAATAACACATAAGCTATTGTTCATAGCTGATGTTCATAGCCTTCTATATGTTATATCCATGAACTGATTTATTTCTTTTCAAAACTATTGAACTCACAGTCATCAACACTGGGTTTTAAGATAGCAGATTCTGTAATTTCTCCGTATACAATTTTCTTTTATTTCTTAGGATTTTCCACAATTCAGCCTACAATAATTTTCCTTATCAATGCAACTTTTTTTAAAAAACTGAAAAGGATATTGGAATTCAGGGAAATTTAACTCAAGAAAATAAAGTTAAATACACCCAGGGCATTTCTGCCAAGTCACTTCTAGAAAAGCCCCTTTGGAGGAGAAAGGAGTTCTCCTGAACAATACAGGATGAGTTATTAGAAAAGTGAACTTTGTCCAAATTTTAAAAAGCTAAAGAAACATAGTCTGAATAGAAAGCTGGTGATGAAGTTTTGGAAAGGAAGATCAGGTGAGGAGAAGGCTGCTAACCTGAGAGAAAAGAGACTAAAATGGGTATAAAAATGGAGAAGTAATGGTGCTTTGGAACTGCAAAGATGAAGGATGGGAGAATTTACCTGGCAATTTGAAATAATCAGTTAAATCTCTTGACAGCAGATACCTGTATTGACTGTATTCAGTTTTAAAGAGATCAATCAATAGTAATTAGTTACATTGATACAAACAACCAGCACCAAATTTAGAGACCCAGGATAAAATTGTTCCTTAGGGGCCATGGAGTGAATATTAATTCAACGATACGTCTTGAAATAAGAACTACCCAAATATCATATATGTTGTTCTAGCACCGTGACGGTGAACCAATCCACGCCTGCCAGAAGTGGTGCACAGAACGCTCTCTGTGGGCACGTGCACCATCGCCAGATGATCTTTGTGTGTGCCAGAGCCTCGGAAACCATTAGATCAGGTGACCAACTCACACATATGCGCCAGCCAGCTGGTCTTCTAGTTTCCAGAGTTCCGGTGTACACACGAAGACCAGCTGGTGTGCTAGAAACCAGAAGACAGCATGTGCACCAGCCATCTGGTCGAGTTTCTGTGGCTATAGCGCATTCCAGTTTGGGCACTCAGTACTGAAAAGGTTCGCCATCACAGTTTTAGCACATCCTGGGAAATTTAAATGTTGGTGCTGAAGGTTGTCTCAAAGCACAGTGAAGAGTCCTAGAACATGTTTGTGGCAATGCTGGTTTTGGTAAGGAATGACAGCACTTCGTGCCAATGAACTAATAATAGGCCTCCTGGCAATTTCCTATACATGAAAATAAAATTAGGTATCCACACATCAGATTGGTCAACAAGGTTCTAAATAGCATTATTTAGAAACCCTAACAACAATTAAGAATAATCTAGGGATCTAAAATTGGTTTGCAACTTTAAATTAATAGCAGCCTTTGATTCTTTTAGTCAAATGATGAAATTAGCAGGAACTATCAAGTATCCTTTGCTACTTCTATGCATATGATAAGAAGTGCTACATCACCCACTGCAATATTTAGGACAACTTTCTATGATGGCTTAAATAATTCTGAAACTTATAGTGAAATGAGTTTGAAGAGTATGAAGAAGGGGCTTGATACATGGAAACCATTATATCAAAAGTTTTATTTTATTCATACTATTCAGTCTTTTTCCCACTTCATGTATGCAGTTGCAAACATAAATCTGCTCTATGTGTAATTTGTGATTGGGCAAAATTGTTGATGGAGATAGACCAAGCCTAACCTTTGGTCTGGCTGCATAAAAGCCAAATGTAAGAAGTAGTAATGGCATAGGATTTGGCTAATTGTAAATAAATTAGTTGTTATAGTTTCAGCATAGAAAAAGCACCTATTTTTCTCAACAGGGCTTGCTTTGTTTTAAGCCTCATAAAAAGCCAATAAAATGAGGTATTGAATGTCCAGTGCATCATTTCAGAAGACTTGTGTACACAAACAAAATATTTGCTAGCATTATTTTTATTTGTAATATTTGCGGTCCTTTTTCTAACATCTATGCAAAGCTGTAATATATAAGCAAGAATCCCATACTACAGTTGTTGTTTTTCCTGTACTATATGTGTATTTGCTTCATTGGAACATCTAAAGTTAATAAAGTACTGAAAGTCTCTTTGTTTTTCACTTTGACTGTTTCTTACTTCTGCTATGAAATATATAGATATAAAACAGTTTGGGTATGTAATATTTTGTTTAAAATTTCATTTAATATGAACAACATCCAATATTTATTAAAATACAATGTTATCTGCAAAGTCAGTGAACAAATGAGGAACAATTATTTGGTCCTTTCATCAGAAGAACATTTTACAAGAAATATCCACATAATTTTCTACCACCATTAACAATTATCCTAATTTCTTATATTAAATCAATCCAGTTCAGATTTATCAAAGTAATTTGTTCAGCAGGTTTGCCTTACTTAATATTTTGTAAAAAAATTAACTAAATCTCTACAGCAGGGTACGTCCATATTTTGAATTTGGAGATAAATCCTAAGTTTTTTGATGAAATTCTACTCCATCTTTTCTTCTGTTCAAGCCAGGATGCTGTTGACTATCTAACCTAAGTGAGCTACTAAATCAGTGACATTCATGCTGCTGATTCTGTTAAGAAAAATTTAAGTGATGGCATGAAGATAACAGACTACACATTGCATCCCAACTCATTAGTTTAGTTTATGAAGGAATTTTATTGACGATTATCAAGTTTGTGCCCAGAAAATGATAGTTCATCTTGAAATATATGATTTCATTGCTGGTTTCATCCAATTGCCTATGTTTCTTGCTATAATATATCGTATCAGTTTTTGACGTAGCACATTAAGTGTATCGAACCATATGGATTGCAAACCATGGTTTATGGATGAACATGTTCTGCAAATCCAGCCAGTTAGATGCTTACCTAATAATGCTGGTTCACAGCAATTTTCAAACCAAGGCCCACTTTTGGTTTTAGAATAGCATTCTAGAGGCTGCACTCTAGAAAAATTGATGGGGCTACCATAAAGAAGGAGGTGAGTCCAGGAATAAGCTTTATTTGGATTAATGTTACTCAATAAAAAATCAATAACAGTATTATCTATGCATGTAATGTCTTCCTTTTTGATTAATTTAAATATTACAGATTAATTATACTTTGTAGATACTTTGGGGTTGAGAGAGTCAGTATGAATTTCTGGGCCACAGATTGCCCATCTATGTTTTAAACTATGACTAAACCAAACAAGGTTTAGCACAATGCATTACCCCAAATCAGCAGTGGGTTGCTCCTAGTTTGGCCCAGTTTTAAGAACCAGTGGTGGGAGGCTCCACCCCTCTGGGAAACTTCTATGCATGCATAGAAGCATCTTCCTTCCCTTGCCGGCTCAATGAGTCGATGTTTTTCATACAGAAAATATGGGGCACAGTGAAGACAGCCTTGACCAAAGCTGGCAAGGCATAAAAAAGCCCAGACGTACAAATCCCAGGCCCCTCACAAACCTTTTCAGGTGTGAGGGAAAGTATATCTATCAACCAAGTATCTACCATTGAAAGTAGCTTGCAAAAACATAGGCCCCAAATCCCTTGGGCCCCATTGTACAAGTGATAAATCTAGTATTGGTGGAGCTATGATTGCCTCACATGCTAGGCCATATCCACCCTGTTTTCCAAAGTAGTTTGCTCAAGCCCATAGAGGACATGCATATTAGAATGCCACCAGCCCGCCAGGACCTAGTAGCGATGTTCACTATGAGATAGACCAAATGTTGGATGGCAGTCAGTAAGTGACAAGCTCTGGGGGAGATTTCGCTGTGATCACCACCATTCCTTTCATAATGGCTCATAAGCAGCCTATTATTTAGCTACGGAGGTGGGTTGTGCCCTGGGTGGGCCTATGTTAATGAGGAGCTATTTACAGTGTAGGAGGTGATAGCTCTCAGCGATGATTTTGTTTCTGTTTAAACCTTGGTCGTGCCGGACTGCAGCCTCATTAAAACTTGCAGCAAGTAACCTTGTTTCCAAGATTGCTTGGCCAGCATACTGACACCTGAGATCAAGATCCTTCTAAATCTTGAGTCTATCTTCCAAAGGGCTGGCAGTGCCCCCAATATGGGTGTCATCTGCAAATTTTGTGAGTTCCTATGTGATCTCCTTACCACTGCTTTTTATTTCAAGAATCTAATTGTCAGGCCGAAGCCATCATGAGGAGTTAGAGACTTTGGCCTGCCACAGTAGAATAGCATTAGGGGAACTGGGAGGGGTTAGTTGCATGAGAGAGAAAGTTACTAGCCACAACAAATTCCTTTCTTAGAGTCCAAGGTCATCTTTTGTTCTGCATTAACTGAAGTAAAGAGAAAGTCAGTGAAATCCCCGCACTCGGACT
Source organism: Erythrolamprus reginae (assembly GCF_031021105.1). Taxonomy (NCBI): domain Eukaryota; kingdom Metazoa; phylum Chordata; class Lepidosauria; order Squamata; family Dipsadidae; genus Erythrolamprus; species Erythrolamprus reginae. The sequence goes on from NC_091952.1 coordinate 68,055,037, forward strand.
GGTCCTCATGATGAACTTGTGATTGTGGGGATGTGGGATGAACCTTAACCCGGGTGGGGTACTGGAAGGAAGTTAGTATCGGAATGGCAATGGTGTGACTAACATGGCTCTGCTAATAAATCGAACCTTGGATGAGAGAATTGGACTGGAATTTGATTTATTTCTCAGATGCTATTTGGGGCACTGACACTAATACTGGTTGTATGCTGGATCAACCTCTCACCAGAAGGTATTCATTTTCCATAGACTAAAGGCTTAAATCCAACTTTGTCTCTTCTTTTGGATACATTCAAACATTATCCGAAGCTGTTTCTTGTGTGACACCGTACTACTCGGGGAGGGGAATGCCCTGGATTGAAAGAATTGTAAATATTAATTGTGTACATACATTTGGATAGGGAGTGGTATCAGGACTTTAGATATGCAGTGATAAGAAACTGCTGTGATAGCATCTTTTGGAAATATTTCTTATTTTTCTTACCAAACTGGCTTACAGACAACAGTTGCTTGTGGAGACACGACAAGGAAAATAGATATATATGTAAATATAGATTATTGCATAACATGAAGAGTTTACCATTCCTATCAGCTGCCCTGCATTTGCTGTAGATTGAGTCTGGTTTCACTCCAAGGACAGGAGGGATAATTGGATTGATGCTACATCAAAGCTTGGAATCTGTGGCTGCATGCATTTTGTGACAATACAAATCCCAGAAGATAGTCATAATTTTAATGTGTATGAATGTAAGAAAGAGTGTCAGGCAATTTTTGTGTGTCTGTTAGAGTCCTGTTTCCTAGCTCTATAAACATCTGTGTACCTGGTTCCATATATATATTTATTTCATATTGTTCTAATTGTTTTAAATTTGTTTTAATGTTCTATGATATACACTGTTCAGAGTCACTTGTTGAGATGGGCATCTATAAAAATCGAACAATTAAATATATTCTTTTTTTAAAATATCAGAATCTTGTAGTAAGACAAACAATAAAAGCCTTAGCTAACCAGTTCACTGCCCTGCAGAAAATAAAATAAAACAGAATTGATTTTCATCTTCTTTGCTGTCACAGATTATATCATCTACCTACCCACATATAAAACTATAGGTATTGTTTTTTAGAAGATACTGTATTACAAGGTAAGTTAGCCCTACAATTTAGCAGTGAGATTTGTTTGCTCACTTCAGTGTGTGTGTGTGTGAGAAAGAGAGAGAGAGCAAAATAGGACAACTTGCTAGCTCACTACCGCCATCTCACCATGGTCATTTCCCTGAGGCCAACTTGCTATGGCCAACTTGCTGTGGGATAACGCAATAAAATAAAAGTGATCCATCACTGTTTCTTTGATATTATTTCCATTGACTAAAATGGAAATAATGTAGAAGGAACAGTGGTGGATAACATTTTTTAAATTGATATAGTACTCTTTATTTTCTAATTTTTCTAATTTTTATTTTTTTAAAAGATTTTATTAAGCAATATAAATTCAGTACATAATGCAAAAGAAAAGAAAACACCAATACATACAAGTTTTAAAAAATTAGAGAGATGCCTTGCTGTCTCTTCCTTTCCTTATTGTGCTTTATATATAACTCTACATCAGGGGTCCCCAAACTTTTTACACAGGGGGCCAGTTTACTGTCCCTCAGACTGTTGGAGGGCCGGACTATAAAAAAAAACTATGAACAAATCCCTATGCACACTGCATAAATCTTATTTAAAGTAAAAAACAAAATGGGAACAAATTCAATATTTAAAATAAAGAAGTAATTAAATAATTAAGTAATAAAGTAATTTATACTTCTTTATTAACAAGTAAATTTAAACTTAAATCAACAAACTCCCTCCATTTCTCCTTCCTTCCCTCCTTCCTCTCCATTTCTCTCTTCCTTCTCTCTCATTTGTTTCATTTTCCTCTCCCTCGTTTCCTCTCCATCATTTTCTCATTTTTCTCTTTTCTCTCTCTCTCTTTCCATCTATCCCCCTTTCTCTCTTCCTCTCTATTTCTCCCTCTTTCTCTTTCTTTCTCTGTCCCTCTCTCTTTCTCCCTCTTTCTTTCTCTCACTCATTCTCTTTCTCTCTCCCTCTTTGTATCTCTCCCTCTTTCTCTCTCTCCCTCTCTCTCTATCTTACTCCTATCCTCCCCGCCCCTTGCCTCTGTACCGCCTCCTCGCTCAGCAGCAGATCGTGGTGAGTTGACAGGAGATTTGGGAGCTTATAATATCTATTGATAAAATCTCGTGAGCTGCCACGGGCCGGATAAATTGCCTCAGCGGGCCGCATCCGGCCCCCGGGCCGTAGTTTGGGGACCACTGCTCTACATAATAAATAATTTGCGGTTATCCATATCGGTAATTTTTCATGCTCTATTAATTTAACTCTATGTCTCTTGAAAAAAAACATATTGGATAACATTTATTCCACTGAGCTATCCCACTTGGTTTATTCTGTAGCAAGTTGTCCCATGGCAAATTGGTGACTTGGCCATGGCAGGATGGCTGCACCAAGTTGGCAATGATGAGTTGTCCTAGATTCATGTGTGGGGGGGGATGGAAGTTGCTAAAACTGTAGTGCCTTGGATTCTGTCTGAATGGTGCATTCACTGTATTCCCCTCTACCATCCATAGAAGAAAGCCCAGTGTTATTAGTGTTGATATTCTATTCATTCACCAGGCCAATGATCCTTGGCTCAAGTAACAAAATGACATGTGCTCATCCAAGGTGAGAATATATTTACATCATATACAGGAAGACATAAAATCAGAAAGTAGGATTTACCAAAATAATCAAACTTACAGTAGACTCATGGTCTCATTGAATACACAAATATACAAATACTCATTTTTTCCTCTTTACTTTTTATATCACCAAGCTAAATAAAAATGCTATGCTTTAAAAGAGGAATACTTTCTTCTATGGCAATTGAGCGTTAATTCTTCCTCCAGATAATGAGATATTATTAACTGATTTAAGCACTAAACATGGAAGTTTTAATCTTTTCCCAGTGCACTAAGTATGGACAATATGTGAAATTCCAGATGTTAATGGTGACTCCCATTATTATTGCTGTGCACACTGATGAAAACCAGAATTCATGATCTTGTGGACTTGTACTTCCCTGCTCCCCTCACATACATGCGCCTACAGCAAGAGGCTACAGCTGTTTATTCAAATGGGTCTCAGAAGCACCCCCTTGTACAGGTCCAGATTCCAAGCTCAGCATGGCAAGAGTCATTGGGCTACCAAGTCCAATGGGCATGCACAAAGTCCAGGAAAGCAGTTCATGATTCAAACAGTCAGGATGCATAGGAAAAGTACACCAGGCACAGAACCTGGAATGTTGCTCCAACTCTTCAGGCTGGGATTAAGTAGGCAATGTTGTTGCAGTCCTTCATGAGAGGTGAGGTTGCTTCCTCATGAGCAGTCTAGCTGACTTGTGTTGTGCCTGTCTCTATGCTCTGTATGTCCTTGGATTAGGAGGAGGTGAGAACGTCACCTCCTCTTCCTCATTGGTAGCTGAAAGGACCGCCCTTTGCTTGCAGCGCCACTACGGTGTCCTTTCACATAAAAATAAACATTGTTATTTTTACAAAAAAGGACACCGCAGCGGTGCTGCAAGCAAAGGGCGGTCCTTTCACGTAAAAATAAACATGTTTATTTTTACGTGAAAGGACCGCCCTTTTCTTGTAGCACCGTTGCGGCGTCCTTTTTTGTAAAAATAACAATGTTTATTTTTACATGAAGACCTCCCTTTGAAGGAGCTGGGGAATCCCTCCCACGAAGAGATTTTGGGGGCGGAGCCTTGAGGGCACCGGCAGGTTGCTAAGGATGCCAAGGTGATCACTTCCTCGATTCCATGGAATCCAGGAAGTGATCACCTTGGCGTCCTTAGCAACCTCCGAACACCGAACGCGACCCCGAACCTTGCCCGAAGTTTCAAAAAATTTTGGGTTCATGTTCGGCATACCGAACACCGCAAAATTCGGTACAGACCTGAATTGTGCAGGTTCAGTTCGCCCATCACTACTGACCATTACTTGGCTCCTCAGCTTTCCTCTGCAGACTCAAACTCATCCTCCTCTTCTGAACTCAGATCTGGAGATGGGTCTGGAGATGGATCCATGGCAGGGCCACATGTTACACATTCATGTGCTAAAATAATATGGTGATGATAATATAAAAATAACCTCTTAAAGCTTGTTAAACTATAGTTTTAAACCAGAGGTCAGTAACTGGTGGCCTGCAGGCCACTTGTGGTCTGTAAGAAAATTTTGGTGGGCCGCAGAGCACCCAGGTGGAGGAGCTGCTCCGGGATGGCCAATGGCCAGTCTTCTGACTGGAGCTCTGGAATATGGGACCAGCCAGGCAGCTCATGGTGAAGCTGGAAATCTCTGCCATAGAGGGAGGTACGTGCAACTTGCAACTTTGCAAGTGGTGCAATGTGCAAGGAGTAATGCAGCCTTCACCAGCCAGAGCAGGTAATGGGTGCTGTTGCGACAAGGGGTAGGTGAGTAGTGGCGCAGGCATTGAGAGAGAGGAGGAGAGAGAGATGATAGAAAAAGAGATAGAAAAAGAAAGTGGGGAAAAGAAATGAGAGAGAGATAAAAAGAGAAGGGGAAAGAGAGAGAGAGAGACAAAGAGAGACAGTAGGGAGAGAGAGATAAGAGATCCCGGTGTTTTGTTTTCTTTGGCAAACAGGTCCAAATGGCTCTTTGAGAAAAAGGCGGCCAAACTAAGTGCCTGAAAAACCCCATCCTGTCACTGTGAGTCCAGGCGCTTCAGCAAGCAGCATGCTGGATCCATTTTAGTGGTCCGAGGGATTTAAAATTATGAATTTAGTGGTCCTTGAGGTCGGAAAGGTTGGTGACCCCTGGCTTAAAACACATTTTATGTAACTGAATGTAAGGATAATAATGGATAATATGTTTGATATATATTTTAAACATTTTTCTCAGCCGTTTTTAAAAAATATCTCAATGGAATTAAATTCATTTCAGTTTCAACTTCTCTCAACATCTGTCCCATTGTTTAGAGATATTTCTACACACAGTCTGTTAATGAATCCTCTAATCTTTGATCTGTTCATTTAGCTATCCAGTTCTAGGAAATTCAGTAAGATTTAAATAGTCCACTGATAAGATAGTACTAGGAATAAAGTCATAATGTTTGGTTGACATATTGCAATGGACACCTACATCAGGAGTCCCCAATCCATTGTCTGTGGTCCAGTACAGGGCCACAGTCCATAAGGCTGTGCAAGCGGTAAGTGAAGTTCCATTTGTGCAAGCAGTGTGTATGCGCACAAAACCATCTCCCCACACCCACACCCACACAGCTGCTGTGGGTCTGCAGAGTTGGAAAGGTTGGGGAATGCTGAATTGCATGGCACATTTTATTATACAAAAGGTCAGCTCTGAAAGGAAATGTGTGATTATTTGGTGGTATGATATACAAACTACAACTGTCAATCACAAGCTAGGAAATAAATAAAAAAATTACTGCCAGCCGTCCCAGCAAATGTTGAAAGCCTCTAATACGTAATGTGCTAGCTTTAGCGACTGTCTACCATGATAGTTTTTGAACTTCAAACATATTGGGAATAAATTCCAATAAATAGATTCATAACACCCATGTGATGACTTCTTCAGATAGAAAACATGTATGAAATGCAACATTTTGGGCTGCATCATTATTATTATTATTATTATTATTATTATTATTATTATTATTATTAATATTATTTAGATTTGTATGCTGCCTCTCTCCGTAGACTCGGGGTGGCTTATACAAGCCTTAGAAATAAATACACAATTAATTGCATATACAAGCCTTAGAAATAAAAATCAAACAAAAGTTTTGGTTTAGACGTTGGTGGTAGTCTAAGACCTTGAGAAGAATTATTTGTAAAAATGTAGGAATGGTGAATTCTGCAATCAAAAAGTGACAAAACTGCACATAAGTGACATGGTATGGCTCAGTATTTGCAAAGTAGGGTTGATAATAGCAACACAAAAATATATGCTTAACACACGGATTTCAAACTTAATGTATTTCTGGCAATGTAAACAATAAGAAAAGATAAGTCATGAGTATTCTTTACAATACTCTAAAGTATTGTTTAGAGATGCTGACCAAAAAGCAATGCAACTATGTTTATGCAAGGGACAAGAATTAGAAATTACTCTGTGGACTTTCCATTTTGATCTGAATTATTAACAAGCTGTAACAAGATTTTAATACACATTTATAGTCAGCTTGACTAAGATAAGACATGCTCTAACAATGGAATGGGATTTTCTGGAGATCATAAACAGACATCAAAGGAGCTGCAAAGAAATGTTTTATTTCTATATACGTTACTCAAATAATAAAGGGAACACTTAAATAACACAATATAATTCCAAGTAAATCAAACAATTTTACATGCTGTTGTGCGCATTCAACCTTGTACAGAACAAAGTATTCAATGAGTATGTTTAGGTTTAGGTTTATTGGATTTATATGCCGCCCCTCTCCGCAAACTCGGGGCGGCTCACAACAATAATAAAAAACAGTACAGTACACAATACCAAATCCAATGCCCACCCATCCAGTTCCAATTTAAATTAATAATCTCATAAAAAACAGTATATATAAAAAACAGGCACACAGTCAATCAATCAACAAAACAACATGGGCAAGGGGGAGGTGTTTTAGTTCCCCCATGCCTGACGGCAAAGGTGGGTCTTAAGGAGTTTACGAATGTTTCATTCATTTAGATCTAGGATGTATTATTTGAGTGTTCCCTTTATTTTTTGGAGCAGCATATTATGCCAACAGTAGTGGTAGTTCCATACCTCTTCTACGTAGTTTCTACAAAGTACCAAACCTTAGAGAAACTTTGTGTGATTGCTGGCATATCTTGTGGTAAGCCCCCTTCATCAATGAAATCTAGGTCACCATGACTAAAGCTATTTATTGTCTTTCTCATGGGCATAAATTTATTTTTATTTTTTTTAAACTATCTGTATTGATTTTTCATATTTTACATATCACAACAATTCTTTAAGCAGATCTGCAGCCTTTTATATACATTGTTTTTGTATTTATACAATATCTTACAATGTTTTCTAATTCTACATCTTCATCCCACATTATTGCTTTAACTCTGAATTAATGCTGCATTATTTGCACAATTACCATATGAATATTTCTGGGTTTTTCAAAGTAGAAAATATGACCTAACTTTGTATGACAGCTGCATGCTTCAAATAATTTCTAGAGCAGTGGGAACCAAAAGCAAAAAAGGGTTAAAGAATTATATGGGTGGGACAGATAATTGCTACTACACTCCCCAAAGTGATGACATCATGGGGCGGGATATTGCTGAACAAAAGACACACCTGTGTGGTTTTTTTATGTCCCTGAAACTAGTCCTGTAGAACCCTACAGAAGGTTTAATGATCTTATTGTGGTTAACTAGCATGGGAAAAGGAGAGAGAGAAAAATGAGGGCTTTGCTTAGGTCTTGGCACAGATATAGATCTGGAGTGACTCACAAACTAGGCTTCAATCACACAGAATGTGGGAAAGCAAGGCAAGGGATAGATTGAGGACTTTAGCATTGGTTAAGTCAGCAATTATTCAATTCAGTGGAATTGTGCTTGTTTATACAGGATTAAGCCTTAAGTCTGACAATGAAAGGGTATCATAAGAAATACATCAGAAGGCATGATCAAACTAAAGTTCTTCAGCTGTCCCAAATATACTGAAATATATTCAGCAGTATAACAATTGATATCTTATTTTTTTCCCCCTCATTATGGAATAATCCGCATGCATACCCTATTGCTTATTTGCACTAATATACTGAAGAGTATTTAAAATGCAAGATTGGTCTTGGAGGTGTGGGGTAACTTGAATTTACATTCATTTTAATTAAGAGATAAGCAGTGCAACTGTTCCTGGGGGTTCTTACATGGAAACATTAGGTTTGTGGTTTAAATTCAGAAGGCAACAATTATGAGCTGTCCTTATCTGCTTTGGCTACTGCATCTTCCTGGGAAAAGTCAACAGTGCTGTTATAATGCATGACTTAATAATATCTTGCCTAAAGTATTATAGCTTATTTTATATGAGCTTGTCCTAGGAAAACGATAACTTTTTCCAATTGAAAATCATAATAGACATATCATTTGCTATGTGCTGTAAATATTATATAGCACCAATTTTGATCCAAAGTTCTTGTGTCGGTCATTTTCTATACAGTCCTTAAATTGCATAAGGGAAGGAACTCTAGAAGACTATTTCCCTCGTTATGAATCTCTCTATATTATCTAGATACTAGTAAAACTCATCATGACCATTAGCTCAATGAAACAGTGCCTCATAGGGCAACAATTTTTGAAGCAACTCAATAAATAAATTCCAATAAATTACTTAATGTAAGGTTACTGCTGCTTTGGGAAGAATATCTATCAGTCTTAACATCATTCATAAAATGAAGATATTTATTACATTATTCTTTCCTTATTGATATGCGTGTGGGGGAAAAAAAATCTAATTTCATGAAACATCACAAACATATCTACCGAGAATTCTGCACATACAAAAAAGAAGAAATGAACACTTAAAATAGACAATTTATAGTTCTTGATGCCTGTAATTTAGCCTGTTACATTTTGCCTAACATATTACTGAACTTAAATGCATTATTATAAGATAATCAAGAGCAATATTTAATTAGTATGTCTATATGATACCTCAGGCTGATTGAGTTTCAGCATTGACAAGTGTGGTTTTCGCTTGTGAGGTTAACACAAGAGAAGTGTGCTACTGTTGCTGCAGCCTGAAGTCAAATGCAATTCTTCAGCACAGTCTTGTTGCCATAAGTACATTGTTACACAAGTGTGGGTAGCACATTGTGGAGTATGTAATGATGCTACTGATGAATGGATAAAGAATGAGCCACTTCGTCATTTGATGAAAGAAAAAAGTGGGTAAAATTGTTCTTTTTGGGTGATATTTATTCTTTTGCTATGCCTGTTTTTTAAAAATGTATACTGTCATTCCCTCAGTCTATGTATAAAATGAAATAATATTGCTGTTTTTATCTGCTCCTGATTTGTGGGAACTGGCTTGGTTTACTTTGATGCCTATATTCACACAACAAATTTCAGTTCCAACAATATAACATCATTTGTCTGTGGAGCTTTTATTTATTTATTTTATTTATTTATTCGATCTTTTTTATTCCGCCCTTCTCCTTAGACTCAAGGCGGCTTACAATATTTTAGCAATAGCACTTTTTAACAGAGCCAGCATATTGCCCCCACAATTTGGGTCCTCATTTTACCCACCTCGGAAGGATGGAAGGCTGAGTCAACCTTGAGCTGATGATAAGATTTGAACCACTGACCTACAGATCTACAGTCAGCTTCAGTGGCCTGCAGTACTGCACTCTACCTGCTGCGCCACCTCGGCTCTTTTTGCTGATTTAAGTTAGATTCAGGGTCTTATTTGCGATATTAAAAAATTACAGTAGAAACTAGTGAGTTTTAGGAAAAGTTTGGCAGTAATTTGACCCAGCCACTTACTCTGAGGTTTCTCTTTAAATCTATCTGTGAATTCATGCCACACCAGAGGTGGTATACAGCCGTTTCAGGTGAACTGGTAGTTGCCATTTTGACAAGTTCGGAGAACCGGCAAATACCACCTCTGATTGGCCCCGCCCTCCTGCCCCTACCATTTCCTGTCCTATATTCCCTATTTTTTAGCTCATTTGATTCACATGGCAGAGCGGACCTCAGTTGAGCTGAACAACAGCTTAGCTCACAAGCACTGACACCGAGGGTGGTCTTTGAGTGCTGCCATGTTTTTAAGCAGCATGTGTGAACCATGCCCATGTGCAGAAGGTTTTGCACATGCGTGGATGAGAACGCACGCTCTCACGTTTTTGGTGCTGCTGGCCAAACTGGTAGGTAAATTATGTGAATCCCACCCCTGTGCCACACCTTCTCCTAGAAAACCTCTGACCATTTTTGTCATCAGCAACAGCTCCTTATGGGAAGGCAGAGATGATTCAGAGGCACCCTAGAAGAAAAAAAATTCATCATATGAGAAAACTTTGTTTCATGCAGCTCAGGAACAAGAAAAACCTATCTTGCATTCGTCATAAAGAAACCACCAATTTTACTGATTCCACACAGGTTCTTACTTGTCTCTTATACTGTCTTGTTGGAGGTGTTTATGTAGCTGATCCCCTGCAGAAGTCCTGTTTTATTTTTTTAATTTATTTATTATTAGAGTTGGAAGGGACCTTGTAGGTCATCTAATACAACCCCCTGCTGATGCAGGAGACGCTATGCTACTCCAGATGAATGGCAGTCCAATCTCTTCTTGAATGTCTCTAGTGTTAGAGTGTTCACAACCTCCACAGGGAAGCCATTCCACTGGTTGATCGCTCTCACCATCAGAAAGTTCTTCCTTATTTCCACATTGAATCTCTCATTGGTCAGCTTCCAACCATTGCTCCTTGTCTGGCCTTCTGGTCCTTCTGGAAAACAATGTGACCCCCTCCGCTGTGTGGCAGCCCCTCAAGTATTTGTAGACTGCTACCATGTCCCCCTGGAACTCCTCTTCACTAGACTATCCATGCCCAGTTCCTGCAACTTTTCTTTGTATGTTTTAGTTTCCAGTCCCCTTATCATTCTGGTTGCTCTTTTGTGCACTTTCTCTAGAGTTTCAATGTCTTTTTTGTAGTGTGGTGACCAAACCTGAATGAAGTACTCTAGGTGTGGTCTAACTGTTGTGGTTGGCTCTGGCCCAGCTCCTGCCCCAGGGAATGTGGAGGTGGATGCAGGGGAAACTTCAACATGTCATAGGCCTGTGTTATTCCCGACAGAGTCAGTTCAGAGTTTAGTTTCCTCGGACGAAGAAGAAGGTGGGAGTGACTTGGAAGAGGGGGGTTTGGCACACAGCCCAGGCAGTCAATCTCCATTATCTTCCATTGATTCGGATGAAGACGTCTTGGACCCACGCAAGCGCAGAATTATGCAGAGAAGAGACCAAGTAAGGACATATTACAGGAGATAAGAGAGGCCACCTGTGTTTGGGTGGGGCTCCAGTAATTAGGGCTGCTGCTATAAATAACAGCATGTGGGTTTGGCCATTGTGGAAGAGTATCTGATCGCAGTTCTTCAGGAATCCTGTGGTGCTGTTTTCTGGAGTTTGTTTGTTGATTTTTCATGCCTTTGAAACTAAAGCAGAGCAACGTGTGTGTGTGTGTGTGTGTGTATCTCACTTCGTTGGAAGAAGAAGGGGTGTGAAGTTTCTTCACAGCTGCTAGCTAAGTACTTAATGACTGCTTAAGGGAAATTGTGCAAACTACCCGGTTGTTTTGGGACGAGTGCTCTTTGCAATACAAAAAGAGTGCTTAGTTTATTTTTAATTTTGTGATAAAGAACATTGTTTTGAATTTTCAAACGTGTGTGTGTCTGAAATTTGTACCCTTGAATTTTCGCGAGGCTCATACCAGAGAGCATAGCAGAACACTATCTAGGGCTTTTTTTAGTACCTCCCTAGTCTTAGAGTGTATCCCTGTGCAACTCAGGATTATATTGGATTTTTTAGCCAATATACATTGCTGGCTCATGCTTAGTGGTATCAAGCAACAATATAAATGTTGTTGTTGTGTCAAACAATCATATAGATCTATCACTCTACAGCATGGTGCCAAACTCAAGACCCGCAGGCCAGATCGGGCCCACAGGGTCCTTAGATCTGAGCTGAGGGGCCGCCCTAGAAACAGCAAAGGACCCGTCCGTGGTGCCTCTGCCAGTGAAAATGGAGCTCCATTTTTACTGGCAGAAGATTGCAGGAAGCCATTGCAGCCAAAAACAGAGCTGCAGACAATTGATCCCCTCAGCTCCTGTCTCTGCAGTTTTGGGGTCTGGGGGGCACAGTGGTTAGAGTGCAGCACTGCAGGCTACTTCAGCTAACTGCTAGCTGTAGTTCAGCAGTTCATATCTCACCACCAGCTCAAGGTTCACTCAGCCTTCCATCCTTCCTTGATCTTTATCACATCAATTTTCAGACTCATATTCCTTATATGGTTTCTCTAATATTCACTGCAATTCATTCAGATTCTCAGCCAATGACTCAGGCATCACTCTATTTGTATGTATTCACAATCCCACAATATCACCTTGAGCATTCCTTATCTATCTATCTATATCTATCTATCTATCTATCTATCTATCTATCTATCTATCTATCTATCTATCTATCTATCTATCAAACAAGCAACAGGACATCACACATTCTTAACTTACTCCCTGCTCAGGGTGAAGCATTTGCTAAGAATTCTATTCTCTTTGAGTGAATACATATAAACATACACATAGCAACGGTGTTCACCGTGAACCACAAGGATGCCAAAATGATGCCAAATGCAGGAATGGCTTTAGGTAAAAGCCATAATCATGCCATTGTTTATTGCCATTAATTCAAGTACATAAGTCATGACACTGACATGATGATGCCATTTTGTGTACTCCACCTTTTACCACTCCCACCCTTGGACATCTATGTTCCTTGACTATGATTTGGAGTAGTGAATCTTTTATGGGTTTGGCTTATGCTTTTTAAAGTGTAATAACCCCTCCTAAGTATTGAGAGAATTGTGAGTTTACTGTTATTTCCAATTAATCAAGAAAAAGCCTTTTGACTAGGAAGCCTTCTCAGCAAATTTATGACATTTTGTCAAGCTATATTTTCAACCCTCTATTGTGTACAAGTGAAATCAAGATATCATCTCCTTCCGTAGGAATTTTCAACTCTTTCCAGATTGTGCCAATCAAAACTCACACACCCAGCATTTCATGTTCAAGCTTGATCCTGAAAAAGTTTTTTTTTTATTTTTATTCCCATACAGATATTTTCACATGTTTATCGTCTCATTTTTCCTTCCATTCTTTTACAAAATCTTTACATATATATTCTATATTTATCTTATTGCTTTATTAGTTTAAGATTGCTATTTTTTACCATCCTCCTTTCCTATCTCATAAAGCCCTTCCTTCTTTCTTCTTCCCTTCCCTTCTTCTTTCTCTTTCTAAACCTACTTTCCCTCCCTCTCTCCTTCTCCTCTTCCCTACTTCCCCTTTTTCTTGCTCTCCTCACTCTCTTCTCCCCTCTTCTCTTCTTTCCTTCTCTTTTTTCTTTCTTCTTTCTTCTTAATCTCCTCCCACTTCTCTATCCCCTCATCTCTTTTAAGTGTTACATCTGGGTTACATCATTCACTTATATTCAAACTTCTTTATTTATATTCATTTTTTAACCATCTATAAAACTTCCCTTAAGTCTTGTAATACAATGAATCCTCATTATCTTTTAATCTTAGTGTTAATCTGTTCATTTCAGCACAGTCCAAAATTTTCTTCATTATCTGCTTATCTCCAGGAATGATACGTGCTTTCCAATTTTGTGCAAATACAATCCTAGCTGCTGTTATATGTATTATTAAATATATCTCTTCTTTTTTGTATTTTTTTGGTAAAATTTCTAAAAGAAAGATTTCTGGTTTTAAGTCTGGCTTTTCTTCCACCTTTTTTGCTAAACATATTTGTATCTTAATTGAAATTGTTCTTGCTTCTATAAACGTCCATGACATATCATAATAAGAACCTAGTATTTTCTGTCATTTCCAACATTTTACTGATTTGCCTTTAAACATTTTTGATATTTTTTGTGTGCCATCTATAAAACATTTTGTACATATTTTATTTATAAGCTGTTGCCATGGTTAGTTTACAATTTCTTTCCCATATTTGTTGCCATTCATCCAGTTCTATCGTATGTCCAAAATTCCTCATCCAAATTATCATTGCTTCTTTTACCATTTCTTCATCTAATTCAACTTGTAACAAATAATTATATAATTTCTTAACCATTTTTCATCACTCCTTGTCAACCCTTGATCCTAAAGCAGGCAATAACCCAATAGTTTTCATGAATTCTAGGAGAAAGTGTGAGTATTATGTATAACCTGAGTAAAGGATATGTTGACCTTCTAGATGTTGCAGTACAACTAATTTGCCTTATTAGCTAGAACTTCAGGAAATTGTCATTCAAAACACAGGTTTCCTCTTCTATTATTCCTGAAAGCAGTTTTGTTCCTCCTTGAATTGGTATTTGCATAACTGTAAGAAGAAGGAAATGAGTTTTAAATAGTGTTTAGATTTTTAAATCATATATGGGTCTTGTAAACATTACCAATTATTGTTGTTAAGTAAGGACTACTTACTTAATGTAAGTAAGTAAGTAAGTAAGTAAGTAAGTAAGTAAGTAAGTAAGTAAGTAAGTAAGTAAGTAAGTAAGTAAGTAACTAAGTAACTAAGTAACTAAGTAACTTGCTTGCTTGCTTGCTTGCTTACTTACAACTTACAGCTAGACAATTTACAACTCCGAACTGATTTAACTGTTGTTCATAAGATCATATACCATAACGTCCTTCCTGCTAGTGACTACTTCACCTTCAACAACAACAACAAAAGAACACATAATCGATGCAAACTAAATGTAAATCGCTCCAAACTTGACTGCAGAAAATATGACTCCAGCAACAGAGTGATCAATGCCTGGAACTCACTTCCTGTCTCTGTTGTTTCTCCCCCCAACTCCAAAATCTTCAACCTTAAATTATCTACTGTTGACCTCTCCCCTTTTCTAAGGGGCTTGAATAAGTGCATTATTGTGCCTACCGTTCCTGTTCTTCTGTCCTATTATCCTTTTTATCAATTCTTTATACTTTATATTAATACAAACGATAACTCTATACTCATTTGACAAATATAATAAATAATAAAATAAATAAAATACTTACAGGCCAAATATATACCAAAGGAAAATATGGAAGACCATAGTACCAGAAAATACATGTATGTTTGACCATAAATTTTAAGAGAAACCAGTGGGTTTATATGGACATATCAAAAGTATTCAGCAATACCACCTTGTAAGGCTTGGAAAAATAGTATTTCACTCACACTGTCTCACTATCACCCTTTTTATATATTGTTATGCAGAAAAATAAAAGAATAAAAGAATTACTGCTACTACTGTTGCTGCATCTGAAGCCTACATAAGGATAAACGGAGAGTTTTCATATAGGCAATAAATCTTGAGCTGCCTTTTTCAGAGATGCCTGAGCTAGGCACAAAAACTGCACTTCTTGCATTTTGTAGAGTTTCATAAAACAGAGGCAAGAGGCAACATGAAAGTACATTACTCAAAAAACTAATCTTTTGACTTTAAATGGTTTCAGTGCAGCCTTTCTTTTACATGGCACTTGGCATTAGTTAAGTGAGCTATTTTTTTTCTGACTTGTGATGGGGCAAGGGAATAAGAGGTGTTAATAAGGCAATAACTGATTCTGAGTATCATATACAGTATTATGCTGGTCCTAATTTATGCTAGAAATTAAGCAGAAATTTCAAAATAGTTAGTAATCAGGATGTACCAATGCTTCTAAACACAAGTCATAACAAAGCCAATAAGATGGTTCTCACTGAAACAGAGATAGAGAATCATGGGGCTGGAAGAGACCTTGGAGAAAATGGAGAACATTTTTACCCTCAGGTGCCAAAAGTGTGCGTGCATGCGCTATCGCATGCATCTGCGTGGCCACGTCCATAACTTAATGTCTCATCATGCATCCCGCCTCCTGTGTGTGTGCGCACAAGTCCTCCATTCCCCCTCCCACATACTCCTGTATATTCCCCCAATTTTCTGACTACTGACTACTGATGTGCCTTTGCGCAAGGCAAAAATTAGCTGGCTGGCGTGCGTATGCATGCTGGAACTGAGCTAGGGCAACGGCTCCCATGGTGGCAGATATGACTCTTGTGCCATTTGTCATAAGTCGAGGACTTCGCATTTCTGGTGGGGTTGTAAGTCGAGGATTTAACAAATACCATCTAAATAAACTTATTTTCCTAGGCAGCCAGGAAAATGCATTATAGAACAAATTAAGCTGGCATTCTTATTTAAATCTCTGATGATCAGACTAATGATCATTTATATCTTTGGACATTATGTGTGTTCTGTCGGGCTCTCTGAAAGGAGCCTCCCGAAAATTCAAGGATACAAATTTCAGACACAGACACATTTGTTCTTTATCACAAAAGTCAAAATAAACTAAACACTCTTTTTGTATTGCAAAGAGCACTCTTCCCAAAACAACCAGGTGGTCTGTACAATTTCTCTTAAGCAGTCATTAAATACTTAGCCTGCAGTTGTGGAGAAACTTCACACCCCTTCTTCTTCCAACAAAGGGAGGCACACACACATTATGCTCTGCTTTGGTTTCAAAGGCGTGAAAAAGCAACAAAGTCCAGCACACAAGATTCCTGACGAAACTGCAACAGATACTCTTCCACAATGGCCAAACCCACATGCTGCTATTTATAGCAGCAGCTCTAATTACTGGAGCCCCACCCAAACACAGGTGGCCTCCCTTATTTCCTGTAATATGTTCTTACTTGGTCTCTTCTACGCATAATTCTGCACTTGCATGGATCCAAAATGTCATCATCTGAAGCTATAGAAGATAAGGAAGATTGACTGCCTTGGCTGTATGCCAAGCCCTCCTCTGCCGAGTCACTCCCACCTTCTTCTTCGTCCAAGGAAACTAAACTCTGAACTGATTCTGTTGGCAATAACACAGGCCTGTGACATGTTGAATTTTCCCCTGCATCCACCTCCCCATTCCCTGGGGCAGGACCTGGGCCAGAGCCAACCACAACAATGTGAAGACCCAGCTCCTTTGTGCAGCCCTCAGTTTTTGGAAACGTTAAGAGGAAAAGACAACTGGCAGAAATAAGGTGAAATGAATTGATAACAACAATTGTAAATCCATCATTGAGAGACCTCGGCTACAATGGAGAGAGATCATTCAGGATGTTACTTATGTCTGTTGTTATACTGTGATGATCTAATCAATTAATCATAACTCTTCAGAAAACTATTGGTTTTATTCAGGGGTGAAATTCAAAATTTTTCCTTACTGGTTTTGTGGGTGTGGCTTGTCAGGGGGTGTGGCTTGTCAGGGGAAGGATCCTGCGAAATCTCCATTCCCTCAGTACTCTGGGGCCAGGCAGAGGTGGTATTTTCTGGTTCTCCAAACTATTCAAAATTTCCACTACAGGTTCTCCAGAACCTGTTAAATTGCACCCTTGGTTTTATTTTATATAAGATTAAAAGAAAAATATTTTCAATATAAAGAATTGCCTTTAAACTGCATGATATCTTTTGATAATAAAAATTTAGGAAATTTTGTCCGGGCTGCTTTAATCAGAGAATTGAAGACATTACTTGATATTCCTTATGGGTGTGGTTCTAAAAATATGAATATCTAGATTTATATTTAACTCCCGCACCCCAACGTTCATATGGCAACAGATAATTAAAGCAAGTAGAAAGGTGCTACCAAATGAGAGTTATTCATGATTATAATAAATTCACTTTGATAGAATGCTACTAACAATACAATTTTGTATTGAGTATTTTTTTAAAAATTGAGAAAAATTGAGAAATGTTCATCATTAACCTGAGTTACTCACGTTAAACTCCATTTAAAAAGAACCAAAATATGTTAAATTCTTTATTACTGCCTATTTTCCACTATTTTTAACATACTTAATGATTAAAAAAATACATTTTCCTCCATCTACTTGGCAACCTGTCTATCTGGAAACATGAAATATAGCTCTATTAGAGCTACAGATTGCCTAGGCATGCAAAGCTTACTCTATGTCACATTCAGGGCTTTACTTCCAACCCTGCCTGGATAAGCCAGCCTGTCAAGCATAGCAGGAAAAAAGGTGAGGTTTTAACTTAGTTGTAATGTGTGCAATAATTTAGCAACCAGTTTTTAAGAAATCAAATGGAACCCGCTATGTAACACACCTAGGAAGATTGCAGTGACAAATGGCTGAAACTCATTTAAAATTAGTTTGAATAAAGAAACCTCACTCAGGTTCGTGGTTGGTTTACTACACTAAATGAATTCACTTTGATTTTTGTATCAAAGGAGATGATTACCTACTTAATCAAAGGCATGAATTAGAGCAGCGGTCCCCAAACTACGGCCCGCGGGCCGGATGCGGCCCAACGAGGTCTTTTAACCGGCCCGTGGCAAGCTCACGAGATTTTACTGGTCGATAAAATAAGCTCCCGAATCTCCTGTCAACTCACCGCGGTCGGCTGCTCAGCGAGGAGAAGGTGGAGAGGCAAGGGGGCGGGGAGGAAAGCGGGCCTGCAATTGGCCCCTTCCTTTGTCGCCTTTAGGGAGAGAAACTGTTGCTGCCCTATGGCAGAGCAGCAACAGTTCCTCTCCCTAAAGGCGACAAAGAAATTGGCCAATTGCAGGCCCGCTTTCCTCCCCGCCCCCTTGCCTCTCCACCTCCTCCTCCCCTCCTCCTCCGCGGTGAGTGGACGCGAAATTCATGAAAAGGCGATTGGCAATTGAAAAACTGTCCACTGAAAGTCACAGCTAAGTGCACCATGGCTAAGTTTGTGTGTGGGGGGGGGAGGCGGCTGCTTGAAAACCCCTGACCTCCATCGCCTCCCCCCCACGGCACAAGGCGAGCACACCTCGCCGCTGACACAGGCGGCGGGGACTGCCCTGTCCCCCTGTCCCCCCTGCGCAAAACTACGCAGCCCCAGATCGCTCGCTTCTCCAGCCAGCAAAGCCGACTGCCTGGCTTTGCTGGCTGATGCAGGAAAGGAAAGCGTCACATTTAAAAAGCACGCCACTTTCTGGGACTGCGGCGCCGTGGTGGCCTTCAAGCGCGGCCCTTCGCGGCGCCCCACCACCCGTTCCTGCAGGAAGAGATCGGGCACTTTACCGGGAGGTGGAGGCGGCGTGGGGCCGGATGCTGGGTGCCGGGGAGGGCGAAGGAGTGGACGCGCCTCTCAGCTGCAGAGCGGAACGCAGCTGAGAGGCGCGTCCACTCCTTCGCCCTCCCCGGCACCCAGCGTCCGGCCCCACGCCGCCTCCACCTCCCGGTAAAGTGCCCGATCTCTTCCTGCAGGAACGGGTGGTGGGGCGCCGCGAAGGGCCACGCTTGAAGGCCACCACGGCGCCGCAGTCCCAGAAAGTGGCGTGCTTTTTAAATGTGACGCTTTCCTTTCCTGCATCAGCCAGCAAAGCCGGGCAGTCGGCTTTGCTCGCTGGAGAAGCGAGCGATCTGGGGCTGTGTAGTTTTGCGCAGGGGGGACAGGGGGACAGGGCAGTCCCCGCCGCCTGTGTCAGCGGCGAGGTGTGCTCGCCTTGTGCCGTGGGGGGGAGGCGATGGAGGTCAGGGGTTTTCAAGCAGCCGCCTCCCCCCCACACAGAGATAAGAGAGAGAAAGAAAGAGAGGGACAGAGAGAAAGAAAGAGGGACAGAGAGAAAGAAAGAGAGGGACAGAGAGAAAGAAAGAGAGGGACAGAGAGAAAGAAAGAGAGGGACAGAGAGAAAGAAAGAAGGACAGAGAAAGGGAGAGAGAGAAAGAGAAAGAAAGGTAGAGAGAAAGAGGGAGAGAGAAAGAGAGTGAGTGAGAGAAAGAGAAGAGAGAGAGAGAAAGAAAGAGAGAGGGGGAGAGAAAGAGGGAAAGATAGAGAGGGAGAGAAAAAGGAAGAGGAGAGATAGAAAGGGAGAGAGAGAGAAAGGAGGAGATAGAGAGAGGGAGAAAGAGGGAGAGATATAAAGAGAGTGAGTGAGAGAAAGAGAGAAGAGAGAAAGAAAGAGAGAGAGAGGATAGAGAGAAAGAGAACTAGAAAGACAGAAGGACAGAGAGAAAGGGAGAGAGAGAGAAAGAGGAAGAATAAATATTAAATATTGTATTTGTTCCCATTTTGTTTTTTACTTTAAATAATGTATGTGCAGTGTGCATAGGGATTTGTTCACACGTTTTTTTAATAGTCCGGCCCTCCAACAGTCTGAGGGACAGTGAACTGGCCCCCTGTGTAAAAAGTTTGGGGACCCCTGAATTAGAGCATGCTGCCAGGACTATCCTTCTGCATTGCCAATATAATTAATATTATATTGTTTTTAATAGGAAAGTGAACACAAGAACAAGGGGACCCAATCTAAAGTTAGTTGGGGGAAAGATCAAAGGCAACATGAGAAAATATTATTTTACTGAAAGAGTAGTAGATCCTCGGAACAAACTTCCAGCAGACGTGGTTGGTAAATCCACAGTAACTGAATTTAAACATGCCTGGGATAAACATATATCCATTGTAAGATAAAATACAGGAAATAGTATAAGGGCAGACTAGATGGACCATGAGGTCTTTTTCTGCCATCAGTCTTCTATGTTTCTATGTTTCTAATATAATAATAAACACAAAAAGATATACAATAAAAATAGTAACTGTACAAGAACCAGGAGAAAAAATGTTAAAGATCCTACCCAATTTCTCAGAGATTACAGGATCAAACTTTTGTATGATTGTGAATCAGGTATCTTAACCCAGTCAGATCAGTTAGAGTGCAACTATGAATGAATCTTGGTGACTTTATCCACTTGATGCCTAAAATATTCTTAAATATCATCATTTAATATATAAGACAAGATCAACTTTGCAGCAATCAGGGCTGCATTTCTTTTCAGTAATCCTAAAGACTATGATGATCAAAACAATTGTTGCACATAAATTGTAAGGCTCTATCACTTGTGTGTTGAGGGGAATTGAAAGATTTGATTCATTTTATTACCCTTTTGCTATTTGAGAACAAACACTATTTGGGAAACTTTTATTTTGAAAAGCAATAAGAGTTGCTTTCTTATTTAGCAGTTTAATCTCTGCTTCTCTGGGGTGCACAGCAAATACAGTATACAGCACCATACGGCAGCTATAGAAATTACCTAAGTGGTAATAATCTTAGGTTGGAAGGATGCAACAAAATGGACAATACAAAATTGGTACCGGTATGTTTTGGAACACATTCAGTTTGAAATTATGGATACAAAAACGAATACGATTAATGAAAATAAAGTGAAAAAACTGATGGGAAGATAGAACAGGGTTAGAGGTTTTATGATTAGTAGAATTCGACACCTAGTTATAAAGAATAAACTGGAATTACTCTACAATCTGTAAACATGGTAATGTTCTTGGTTTAAAATAATATAAATCAGTACACCCTCATTTCAGTGGAGGGGTTCTGAATGAATGATGTTGGGTGGTGGGAGCATATATCACTATACATTTGCCTTTTGTGTAGTGTGTATCTGTCATTATTATTAAAAACTAATAAAATTTATTTTTTTTAATTAAAAAAGTGGTATTTAGCCTGTTTGGATGAACTGGTAGTAGCGACCTGTGGATGGCCACGCTGCCCACCTACCTCATCTACCCGTCCCACCCCAGTGCTATGCTGTCCTATTTAGTCATGTTTTCCAGCAACACGCAAGCAAAGCGCCCACTCACATTTTCGTTGATGGGTGAACCTGTAGATAAATTATGTGAATCCCACCTCTGGCCCGCTCTCTATTTTCTGACTTAGCTGTCCGGCTAGGTTTCAGCCGTAGATCAGGAGATAGTCTGGACTGGCATTGCTGGATGAAACAGTACCAGGAGTTTAGCATCAACAGGCACAACAGAGAGCAAGATGGGATTATGATAGAGAGAGGTAGAAACAGATGTCAAAGCTCCACCTTGTGTTAAATAGAGGAAAATGTTTGACAGTAGTTTTTTGCTGTTTTCGGGGGTTTTTTACATCCATGTTCTAGTTTGGCTACCAACAGGGGAGGGCTCTTTTAAATTTGCTACTTCCCAAATTTACCTTTTGTTTGTTTGTTTGTTTGTTTGTTTGTTCGTTCATTCATTCATTCATTCAAACAGGACTAGGGCATCTTACAACAATATGAAAAAGTACAGTACAATATAAAAGAAGTCAAATATTAAATTAAGATGTAATATTCATGCCCCCCAGGCCTGCCGGCAAAGCCAGGCCTTCACAGCCTTTTGGAAGGCCAGTAGGGTGGGAGCAGGACGGACATTGGGGGGGCGTTGATTCCATAGAGCCGGGGCAGCCACAAAGAAGGCCCTCCTTCATGCTCCCACCAACCTGTACTGCTTAGTCAATGGGACTTGGAGAAGGCCAACCCTGAGATCTCATTGCAGTAGTCTCTGGGGGGTATGTGGCAGGAGACGGTCCCGTAAATAGTCTGGTCCTGTGCCAGACTATTTTATTTGTTCTCAATAAAATTTTGTCATTGTTATTACAATCTATCAGAAATTATTTTTGGAATATCCTAAGATGGTTTTAAATCAGCAAATTCAGTAGGAAGTGCTTACATCCAATCAATGCAAAAGTCATCCTGCATATCTGCAATGCTATTCCAACTTACTGCACATTGGACCCAAGTCAGTGCCTCCTACATCTGAAAAAAATGTCAAGAAAAAAACAGTATAAATATGTAATATAATGCTGGTAATGTTCTGGAAGAAAAGTGCCCAAAGTGCTTGTATGGTCAGCTCATTTGGCATTAGAAAGGTTGAGAACCACTGCTTTAGAGCAGTGTTTCCCAACCTTGGCAACTTGAAGATATCTGAACTTCAACTCCCAGAATTCCCCAGCCAGCATTCGCTGGCTGGGGAATTCTGGGAGTTGAAGTCTAAATATCTTCAAGTTGCCAAGGTTGGGAAATACTGCTTTAGAGGAATCTAAAGCTAGCTCCAAAGGCCTTATATTAATATGGTCAAATGATTAATCAATACATTAATTTATCTTGCGACTGCTATTGAAAACAATTGTTGATTAGGAAGCAATTGCCTTGAAAATTCCTTGAAGATTGATTCTAAACTAAAGGTGTGTGTGTATTTGTGGGTGTGGGTATGTCTTGGAGGGAGGTACTGGAGTTCAGAATCTAGTGGGTGGCATGGTCCAGAACATCTCGGAAGTATAGCTTGGAGTAGTAGTAGGTTCTAAATTCTCTTGCTAACTGTTCACACAGAAGTGTCCCGAGTGGGTAGACAAAGCTACCCTCCACTGCTGCTACTGGTTCTCTGAACTCAGAGGAACCCACCACTGACTTGGAGATGCCACATGTAACCTGGAGAACATGTTATGTTAAATCCTTGTTACACATGTTATAAAGTGTCATGTGTATAGAGAGTGATGCATAAGAATGATTAGTCCATACTAATGTTTTCAAATCTGGGTGATCTTTACAATAATGTTCTTGGCAGGATAAATGGACTTCTTCCCATAAGAAAATCATTAATAGCAATAAGATTCCAAGCAAAATTACACAGTAAAAAGCAAATGATAAAATTAGGCAAAGAAAATAATGATAGCTTTTTGAGTTGCTTTATTTACAGACACAAATTTATTAACTTGAGTGACAGGTAATCTGTCCATTTCCATTGTGCAGTGCTGAGCTGTGCAGTTATAGAGTGAGGCCTTTAGAAAGCAGCTTGTTCTGGAAAATCTAGACAAGTTGGTGCATTTATCTGGGCCACACAGACTGGGAGAGTGGATCAGATGTATTGAAGGGCTGTCTTCAGAGTCTAGACAGGAAAAACATTTCACTTCCATCGGCCACCAACCACGGGCTTTCCACGGGCAGCTTTGGAACTATTGTCAAAGGAGAAAAAAAAAACAAATGAGAAATTTACTTATTTATTTGTTTTGTCAAGTACATATTGGAGACATGTAAAGATATAATAATATTCATATACATGATACTAGTAAGAAGAAAAGAAAAAGAAAAGATGAGCCGGTGTGGCGCAGCAGGTAGAATGCTGTACTGCAGACCACTGAAGCTGACTTGTAGATCTGAAGGTCAGTGGTTCAAATCTCATCACTGGCTCAAGGTTGACTTAGCCTTCCATCCTTCCGAGGTGGGTAAACTGAGGACTCGGATTGTGGGGGCAATAGCCTTACTCTGTTAAAAAAGTACTATTGCTAACATGTTATAAGCCGCCCTGAGTCTAAGGAGAAGGGTGGCATAAATAAATAAATAAATAAATAAATGAATGAATGAATGAATGAATGAATGAATGAATGAATGAATGAATAAATAAATAATAAAAAAGAAAAAAACCAAGAAGAAACGTTAGATAAAATAATATTCATATGCATGGTACTAGTAAAAAATAAAAGATACAATAGGATAGAGGACGGAAGGCACGCTGGTGCACTTATGCACACCCCTTACTGACCTCTTAGGAACTTGGTGAGGTCAACGGCGGATTGTCTAAGGGTAAAGTGTTGGGGGTTAGGGGATGATACTACAGAGTCCGGTAGTGAATTCCACGCTTCGACAACTCGATTACTAAAGTCGTATTTTTTACAGTCAAGTTTGGAGTGGTTAATATTAAGCTTGTATCTGTTGTGGGCTCTTACTGGGAATGGAATCATTGTTTTCCCTCTATTTCCTGAAATAAAGAGACCACATTGCTTCTTCCTGTAATCAGGTTTGCAGGTCACTATAATAACTATAATAACTATCATTTTTGGTCACTTAATGATCCACTTAGAACTGGTTTTCCACCTGATGCATGTTATAAGTTGAAAATTATTTGTTCTCCATACTGGCAAAAAGGACTTCTACATACAAGGAAATGTTTGTCGAGAAAGCAAGCTTCATGAATTTTCATTCATTTTCAATAACCAGGATATAAATCAGTGTTTCTCAAACTTGGCTGTCTGGGGAATTCTGGAAGTTGAGATCCACACACCTTAGAGCTGCCAATTTGGAGGGACACTGGTATAAATTGACATATGTAACTGTTTGCCTATTATTAGTGATGGGCGAACCCAACAGTGTTCGGGTTCGGCAACTTCGGACAAACTTTACGCAAAATTCGGCCGAACCCAAACCGAACCAAACCTGGGGTGGAGCTTTGACGTCATGTATACCAGCAGGTTGCTAAGGATGCCAAGGTGCCGGTGACGTCAAAGCTCCGAACGCCGAATACAACCCCGAACGTTGCCCGAAGTTTCAAAAAATTTCGGGTTCGTGTTTGGCATACCGAACACCACAAAATTCGGTACGGACCCCTATTGTGCGGGTTCAGTTCGCCCATCACTACCTATTATATATTCCTCTGTGAGTTGTGTAACTCTGGAATCTGAAAATGGTGTTCAGCTATACCTTAATCCTTGCTCCTGAGAATTGTGGGAATTGTTTCTGAGAATGCCAAGTTGAGAAAGAATACTAAATGGCCTATCCAGTTTTAAAACGGAGCAATCCCTTAAGTGGATTGTTCTGTAAACAAAATTGCATGGTGTTTTGGACGTAGGCCATGCATGAGCTATTTGGAAAACATTTTAATGAGCAAGAATGCAATGTCACTGAAGCAAGCTAGAGATACCATCCAGCTTTAGACTGGCTGTGACCAACCCACTAGGAAATTTATAAACATTTGGTTTAAGTCTTTACCCTCTCTGTCTAGCCAATACATTTGTCTTGTTTCTCTGAAAGGGCAACAGCTGTTCCTAGATTTGAGGACAGATTAAGAATGATATTTATTACCCTGAAAAGATTCCCAGAGATTTCCCAGATTACCATTAGCCTCTAGTATTTATTTTTGCCAGTCCCTATAACCTCATCTTCTATTGACCTGACAAAAGTATCCTTTCCTCCACTTTCTACAGTAGCCAGCAATATTGGGTTACTACATGGACAGAGGGATGGATCGACGCCATTCCGGAGATTCGAATTGCCCCCACCCTCCCCATCTTTCGCAAGATGTTAAAGACCCATTTATGTCACCAGGCATGGGGGGACTGATTCTCCCCCTCCTCTGCTGATTATAGCACTCGAGAATGGTATGATTGTGTACTATTGATTGTTTTTTAATATTAAGGGGTTTAAATTCAAGCTTTTTCTAATATTAGATTTGTACCACTGTTTATTGTATTTTATTATTGTTCTGAGCCGCCCTGAGTTCTCAGAGAGGGGCAGCATACAAATCTAATAAATTATTATTATTATTATTATTATTATTATTATTATTATTATTATTATTTATTCCAGTAATGAAAATGGTCCTGCAGGCATAGCTCCAACTGACCAGTGGGCAGGTGCGGGCAATGGAGTGAGATTTGTTTCCAGCACATGCGCAGAAGCAAAAAACTCAGTGAAAATCACCGAAATTTCATGCTCACAAATGTCCTCGCACAGCATTTAGCTCCCTGTGTATGTGCAGGAACAAATCTCGCTGCGATGAGCACACATGCATGCCAGAGTCGCAGAGCGGGAAAGAAAAGTGGCGGAAAGTGAAATCCGCCCCTCGTAGCCAGGCTCACTATTATCAGCCTCCAGAGCATCCTTGGATCATGTTACCAAATTTGGAAGGTGTTGTGGTTAGCTCTGGCCCAGCTCCTGCCCCAAGCAATGTGGAGGTGGATGTGGGGGAGACATCCACATGCCGCAGGCCTGTTTTGCTCCCAGTAGAATCTGCTGACGAAGCCTCCTCTGACCAAGGAAGTGTGAGTGACAGGGAAGAGGGGAGTTTGGCAGACAGCCCAGGAGGAGATCAGTCATCTGTATCATCGCTGGATTCTTAACAAGAATTAATGACACATCCACGCATGCATAGAGTGATGCATAGGAGACAACAACTGAAGGATTATTACAAGAGAAAATGAGGCCACCTGTGGTTGGGTGGGGCTGCTGTAATTAGTGCTACAGATAAAAGTGCAGCCTGGTGTTTTAGCCTCATGGCAGTTTATCTGATTCATTGTTTCATCAAGATCGTGGTTTTTGCTGTTCAGGATTGGGCGTGTGGACTCTCTGGACTTTAGAATTGGACTCAATTTCCCAGTTATCGGGTGAGCAATTGGACTGCATTTAACCTGTGCCTTGTGTGTACCAGAAAATCCCTTTGACATTTAAAAAGGGAGCTGTTTCTGTTTTTCTGTTTATAAAAACTTTTGGGTTTTCCTTTTATCGTGTGGTGTGTGTCTTCCTGGACTAATTACCCTGTAATTATGGGTGGTTGAGACACGCCAGCAGAACAGAAGATAGAGAGGAAATATCAGTGTTCAATGGTACAAAACCCCTAACTCTTCCCTGATTATCCAGGAACAAAACTGAAATTGGAGCATAAGATGCATTGCACAAACCCTACATTGGCCATCAATAGAGTTAGATAAGAAATCAGGATTTGCTGTGAAACCAAAGATAACATAGGATGATGCTTAAAGCCATTCCTTTAAGTATTTGCACAATGCAAACTAGCACAGCAACATCAATACACCCCAAAGGGCACAACATGCTACTTACCCTTTCCTGAAATGATTGAGGAGACAAAAGAAGAAATATAATTTAGTAGTACTCAGTAAATTAGTCTAACCCTGGGTAGGCAAAGTTGGCTCTTCTATGACTTCTGGACTTCAACTCTCAGAATTCCTGAGCCAATCATGCTAGCTCAGGAATTCTGGAAGTCGAAGTCCACATGTCATATAAGAGCCAACTTTGCCTAGCCCTGGTCTAACCAATAAGTTTTGATGAAACCAAGGCATTCCTAATCAAGATGTTTCTGGGTTGAAATAGGAACCTTCCTGGTCTACAAACAGCTATATTTGTTGCTCACATCAATAAGAAAAGCAAGGTCTATATAAAGATAAAAAGTATCAATTGTTTCCACTTGGTGTAAACTGACTCCTACAATCCATGCATATAACACCAAGGACTTTTTAGCTTCTTTGTGCCTTTATTCCCCATCTCTGAACTGATAGTCATAGCCAAGAAAAAGGGAAAGTTACCAATGCTGGCTGATAGTTGACAATTGAGTGGAATAGTTCTGACACATCAGGTAAGGCACAGAATGTTCTGGGTCTTAGAAAACGAGTTATATGATCCAAAGCTGAATTTTGACACCATATAGTGTGGTAAAACTGAACTGAAGCAAGCCATGCAATATAAAAGTATCAGAAATGCATCTTAATTAATGCACATTTCTTACACTTAGCAAGGAGGTGCACTGAAAGAAAGAGGAGAATTAGGTTCTGTGAGAAAGTAATGATGTTCAGGAATGAAAAGAAAAAGGAGGTGCAAAGGATTGTACTTCAGGAGGTGCAAAGGAATTTTTGCGTAGAGAAAAATATTAGAAAACTATTTTAATAGTTAAAAGGGGGAAAAGAAAGAGACAGGAAATTAAGGAGCAGTTATGTAACAAATGGAAACCATGGAGTAAAAAACCCTTAAAAAGAACTGTAACTAATGCCTAAGGACTAAGGAGTTTTGCTTTAAAAGTAGAGATACAAAAAATAGAGAAAATAATAGGAATAATAGGAAAGTGGACACAAGAACAAGGGGACACAATCTGAAGTTAGTTGGGGGAAAGATCAAAAGCAACATGAGAAAATATTATTTTACTGAAAGTGTAGTAGATCCTTGGAACAAACTTCCAGCAGACGTGATTGGTAACTGAATTTAAACATATATCCATCCTAAGATAAAATACAAAAAATAGTATAAAGGCAGACTAGATGGATCATGAGGTCTTTTTCTGCCGTCAGTCCTCTATGTTTCTATGTTTCTATAAGTGGATGAGAATATTTTGGAAAGTGGAATTTGATTCAAAAAATGGAAAAGATAGAAAATTGAACCAAGAACACTATCTGTTGGGCGGAGAATAAGGAAGGCTGTGAAATACACTTGTATTTAGCAGCTGGATGGCTTTTAAAATGAACAATGTATGAGTTTTAAAAATGGAGGTAATCAACTCTTAAGGATTGGTGGCACCCACAGAAAGGCTTTTGGACTTGATGGAGACAGACTTTCTACTATAACTGAAGTTTGTTGAACTTTTGGATTGGGTGGATTGTGATCTTGTAGATATAGAAGAAATTAATTATGCAGAAGTAGTTGGATTTTTTTAAAGATCTGCTCGATGACTGGAGATGAAGCTGGGGAACTGAAGTAAAGGAAGAGGTTAAGAATGAACTACAATAGGGACAAAAAGTAGAGAAAGAGATAGTAGAGGAGGAGGCGATTAATGAAAACACTGAGATACACAGCGATGAAGAGGAAAAGAATACTGGAAATGAAATGAAGATTAATGACTATGCTGATGAATATATTGAAAATTACCACAAAAATTATTATGATTGTTACTTTGATAATTATGATTATACTGATAGGTATAACGATAAAAGAGAAAAAGACATAAAAAATGAATGGGTTGATAATTACATGAAGATTAATAATGACCAAATATATTGAGATGAAAGTAAAAGAAAAAAAGAAAAGAAGCTAAGGAAATGGGGATGAAGAAAATACATATATAAAAAGGAAAGAGTTGAGAAATTAAAAGGAAATGGATGATGGGTTATAGAATACTATAGAATGTTCCTTTTTTCTTTTTATAATTATTAAATTAGACTTAATAGTGATAAGAAGATGAATTGTTTAGAATTTGATATACATAATTAATATAAGTACTGAGTCAAGAGTTTTTGTATTTCTTTTATATAATACAACACTGTATACTAGAAGGATGAATAGATAATAATATTAGAGCTTTTTTTCTTTTTTATTAAATAAATATGCCAGTAGAAGTTATTTTTATACAATAGATTTGTTTAAAGGAAAATTTGAAAATTTACTATGTGAAATTCTAAATATTTAATTGAATTGAAATAACTTAATGAATTTTGATGACAATTGCATGATATATATAATTAATATAATTATTTTGTTAAGAGTTTTGTTCCTTTTGTATAATATAAATACTATGTAACAGAGGAAGGAATAGACAATAATGGTTGATTAATTTTTGATTTAATATTTACTGAGGTAGGAATTATCGTTATTCACAAGATCCATTTAAATTGAAAATTTGAAATTTACTATGTCAAAGTCTGAACAATTAATTGATCTGAAATAACATATGAATTTTGATAATTAATAATAAGAGTTGAAACATATACCGGTAATTAAAATGAATATAATTTAGTTATGATAAAAGGGGACAAGAAAATCAAATATTGAGGAAAGAAATTAAAGAAGTGGAGGAAGCAATAGGCCTAAAATTAAAAGGCACAAGAAATAATAATTATTTTGGAAAGTTAAGCCAACAGTGGTTAAAAGTTGGAGTTAAAATCTAGATTCAGTTGATGGAGAACCCAGAAAACAAAATTAGGCTCTCTTTTTGGAGGTAGCTTTTTTTTAAAGAGACATATACCTAGAACAAAGAGTTTTTCTTATAAGTAAATGTTATAAAAATAAGATTTTTTGGAAAAGCCACTGTTAGTTTAAAATTTGAAAATACACCATCATTCTGCTAATTTTGAGGTGAGTTAGGATAAAAACATTCTGGGAAAAGTAAAGTGGGTGGAAGAGGAAATAGAAGGGGGAGTAAGAGAAGGAGTAGAGAGCGGTAGAGGGGGAGTGAAGGAGTAAGAAGGTAGGAGGAGGAGATAGGAAGGGAGTGCAAGAAAAAGAGAGGGGCAAACTGATGACTGTTGATGATGTAAGGGCAGAATGAAATATGGATTTTTGAACAATTGATAAAAATGTGTAACTGTGTATGTTATTTTTAATATTTTAAGGTCTATATATATTGAGTTGTATCTGATGTAGAGGAGATAATTTTTTAAAAAATGGGGGAGGAGGAAAGGCAGGAAATGAAGAGCAAAGGATTAGTAGAAATGAATGAAGCAGAACAGCAAAGGAAATAAAAAGAAGACCAAAAGGAGAGCACACATTAAAGCTGGAAAGATTTGTGAAGTGCAAAGAGAAAAAAAGAGATAAATGTGAAAGATCTACTGGGAGTGCTTGATGCCATGAAACATGGTGGACCTTTTACTATATGTTTTGAGTACTTACACCTTTTGATGATCACTAATGCGGTTCCGTAGGACATTAATCTGGAAGAAAAATAAATAGGTAATGATGTTTCAAGAAGAAAGCGTGAGAGCTACTGTGTCAGCACAGTTTGAAGCCAAGAAAAGAACACAGACCCAAGACATTATCGCCAACAGTCAGGAAGGCAGCAGGCAGTAGTAGATGTAGATGTGAGAACCAGAAAACATATTTGGTTGGTTTATGTTTATTTACCTCCAACCTTATTTCCTTTTTTTGTTATATCTGTGCAACTTTTTCTTACAATATGCCTTCTTTGAATGGCACGAAAAGGAGATTTTAATTCAGTTTCCTGCTCTACTATACCTCTGAGGGCTTCATTTTTCAGATTGCTTCTCTGATGTGTTACCATTGAGATCTTTTCTAGCTACAGAACGACATGTGAATAGTCTCCTTTCGGATGCTTAAAAGGAAAGCTCTTCTATTTGTGGTAGGATCTGCATTTCTTGAAACGGTTCTTCCCTTAGCACAACTCCACTATATTCTTCATTTTGAACATTATGCATTTTCTCTGTACAATCATGGAGACCACTCCAAGCATTCATAAATATGGAAGAATACTAATAATTCCATAAAACTAAGTTGCATTATTATGTGGGTAATTGAAATGTCAACCAGTCATAGTTTTTGTCAAATAATTTTCAGAATTCCAAAAAGCAGAAATTGCAAAGCAAGTAAAGATACACATACAACACAACCAATGAACAAATAATTTAATGTTAGTTAACCTACAACATTTCTAAAAAATTGTGATACATAATGAATTTAACAGGAAAGGATCTTGGAACGTTTATTGCCGAAAGCAAAAGAATCCCAATGCTTCTATTTAGGAGAAGGCTCAACGGTTGGAGAAAAAGAAAGGGAGAACTGGAAAAAAACAATATTGGTTTAGTTAGGTTAGTCTGCTTAGTTGCTGCTGCTTCTGATACAGGGTTCCAATTAGAAAAGAAAGCTTCCAAAAGATTTTCCATGTCCATTGCCCTGTCGATGGCTGAAAAGACAAAAGGTTGCTTGACCTCACGGGATTTAAATGTGATTATAGGAATAATTGCAAACCAAGCAAGCAAACATGCCAAAGAATAACAAGGCATTGATAGCACCCAGACTTCACAGGACAATGGAGGGCACTATTGAGAGCAGGGAGTTGCATACATAGCTCCACACCATATATGATGTTCCCAGGAAACAGGCTATACTTACTACTTGCTTAACTCATCACAGCGTGCAGTAAGTATGGAAATCTGGTTAGGGTTAGAGAAAGGAGAACATTATAGCCTTTCATGGATAAATCCACTTGGGTTTTTTTAACTTTCACCATCTGAACGTCTGGAGAATTCAGCCATTTCTGACCATTCATTAGTTCCTATCTTGGTGTCTCTCCTGAATTATTATTATTGCTGTTTGCTACCTAGATTCCTAACTCTGGTTTCTGAGTTCTGGATTAAGTCCAGAATTGCATGGTCTCTATAGACTTGGATCTCTCCCAATTATTTACCACCACCACCTTTTTTTGCCAACTCTTAAAGTGACTGAATATATAGCATTAGAATTCGCATTTAGATTTATATACCACTTCACAGTGCTTTACAGCCCTTTCTAAGCAGTTTAGAGAGAGTAAGCATATTGCCCCCAACAATATGGGTCCTCATTTTACCGACCTTGGAAGGATGGAAGGCTGAGTCAACCTTGAGCCTACTGAGATTTGATCTAGCAAACTGCTGGCAGCCGGTGATCAGCAGAAGTAGCTTGCAGTACTGCACTCTAACCACTGCACCACCAAGGTTCATAAATTGCTGGTGCTGATTTTCCATGTCCATAAGAATGCCACTCAATCATAATTCATATTCCCGTAGGCTTGGCTCACTTATGCAATCAGGATGGCTTGATTTTCTCTTATCTTGTAATAGGCACATACACACCCCATTTCAAAACTTTCTTCCATCTAGCTCTTACTCTTTAGAATTTACTCCATATTAAGCAATGCAATTTTTAAAGGCCTTTAAATATTTAACATATTTAAATATTTGTAAGGCTTTTTATAAAGCTAGAAGCACTTTTCAGGACTATACTTGTCAGTGATTTAAATTATGACACTACTGGGATTAGATATTGATTATATTAACATTGGTTTATGCCATGCTGTGTTTGTATTGCTTTTTTGTTTAGATCACAGATAGTATATGTGAATATCAAATGAAAATACTATTAATAAAAAAGTATGAAATTTGTGTACACCCAATTATCAATGGTTCAAACAAGTAAATTACAATTAAACATTAAAGAAAATGGCAAGCAATTTTTATTCGCAAGGAAATGAAGTCACTCTCCTTCACCAAAAGGCTGAATTAAGAACTCATTATTTCTATAACCATTAAAACACAGAGATGTGATCCTGAGAAACAAACCTTAAATATTCAGTTATTGATACCTGAATAACACCAATATTCATGAGGAAGAGGAGAAAGATAGCTAATCATAAATGTTGACAGCAAATTCATTTTTTGAATATAAATTATTATGTAGACAAAATGATTCTACCGTGTTTCCCCGAAAGTAAGACAGTGTCTTACTTTCTTTTTATCCCCAAAAGCCCCACTATGTCTTACTTTCGGGGTATGTCTTATATTGGAAAAAAATTGTCGAATTTTTTGTTTTAACCATAAAATTAACATTTAGACGCGGTGACGTATGGAGGGGGGGCGGCGTGGAAGTGGGCAGGAGGCGGCGCTCATTTGGATCAGACGGAGGCGGCAGACGCGGTGACGTATGGAGGGGGGCGGCGCGGAAGTGGGCAGGAGGCGGCGCTCATTAAGATCAGAGGGAGGTGGCAGACGCGGCGACGTATGGAGAGGGGGACGGTGCGGACGTGGGCAGGAGGCGTCGCGCAGCTAGATGAGAGGGAGGCGGCAATACCCCCATGTTTCCCCGAAAGTAAGACATATGTCTTACTTTCGGGGTACGGCTTATATTAGCCGACCCCCCTGAAACCCCCGATATGTCTTACAATCGGGGGTGTCTTACTATCGGGGAAACAGGGTATGTATGTGGAAGATAGAAGTGTCATGAGGTTTGTAGGAGCTCCATTCTGGAGCTTTACGATGAATTTGTTTCCATTCTGTCTGGGAAAGCTGACATCCATTTTGCAAATCTGAAGGTTCAAATCTCCAACTGCCACTTTTACCGCCTGAAAAGCTAGGAAGGTTTTTTTTTTCCTCTGCCTCTTTCCCTGACCATTTACCCCATTTCTCAAAGTCTTTCTCCTTCTCTTATGCCTAAAATATTCTTTGCTAACCAGGTGTGTTCACATATATTCAAATCTTAGAATTCCCCTTGCCATTCTGATAAATGTAGTCCAAACCTGAATAGGTTGGGAAAAGCAGGTTTAAACTATTTCCCCCCGCCTATTAAACTGTATCCATTTGAAGCAAAGAAGTAACTTCACTCATGCAAAGCAGTCTTCAGTGTTGACTTATGATGTTGGTTCCAAATGGAAATAAATCTAGATTGTCATTCAGATGAGTCATGTCAGTTACTCATGCCTGTCTGTTCTTGTCTGGTGAATAATAGGTCATTTTGCAGTGAAAATAAAGGGGGATGGAAAGCAAATACCAAGGTTGTGTTGAAAGCTTGTCCATTTTTGTTTTCCATAGTGACTTCAGTGCAAAGAAAATATCCAAATGAGGAAAATATTCAACTTTCTCTGAGATCAATCATCAACATGATTCCTTCAGTCCATTCTGCTGCAGTCCACCCACTTCCTGATTGATATTTCTTGATCACAGAAATGTGAATAATACCAGACAATGAAGGGTTTTGTCATTAACCGTACTTCATGAAGGCATGACACAACAATATTTCTCAAAGCAAGGGAAGCTAATTGAGCATAAAAGCAATTATTATTCTTCCTGATCAGTTGCACAGGTGATCCCAGCCAATTAGGGGTCCTGTATTTAAAAGAATAACTATCTTTCCATTTAGCTCCCTTGTGATAATTTCAGAGAAGAATGGAAACACTCTAGTTGTTGGCGGATTGGTTTGTGGTTTCAAAAACAGTTATAAAAACTTTTGTGCTGTACAAATGACAGTATTGAATCACGGGCCTGAGTTCAGGCGTACAGCAACTTTTATTGAGACATCCGCAATCATTTACTGACAGCTCATTTCCAGGTCAAATGGAAAAATTCTTTGGGCAGATAACTATCCCAAGATATTGTAACTTTTATGGATGCATAGCTTGCATTTGTGTCTTGTAGAATTTGTACATTGTTAACAGGACAGTAGGCTACATGACTACAGATCTTTTAATGTTGCATGCTGCTACATTGATATAACATGACTTCAATTATGAAAATGTTCTCAAAAAATAAAATTGAAAATTTTAACAAAGCTCCCAAAAGATCCAATATATTTCTTTTAATTTTACCTGGATTTAGTAAGAAGTAACATTTCATTTCGCTATGCAGAATCCAGAGCTGTAAAGAAATTGATATTGATGTTTAGACTTACCTCGTATTTCTGCCTTTTGAACTTTTCCTGTAAATCAAATTTCTCAGCCTCAAGATCATGAATGCTCTGCCACAGTTCCTTGGCCTTTTCCCTGATTTGAGAAGACATGACACTAATAAGAGCACTAGTCATGCTAGTTTTAAATTGAGTGAAATATATAATGGAAGCATGTTGCTCTAGGGCAGCCTTTCCCAATCTGATGCATGAACTATAGCTAGTATGACCATTCACCATAGCAGAAGGGACAATGGAGATTTTATTGCATTCTAATTTAATGAGTTCATATGCCAAACTCATGTTTTTCAGAATTCAGCCTTTTGATCAGTAGGGAACAGCCTGAACAAACCAGTGTAGCAGTATCTAAGATGGCAAACAGTATTCAGTGGTTGGTTCCTTGCAGGTGTGGGTTCTGCTTCCCTTTGCGACCATTCGTTCCTAGAGGCACGCATGGACACATACACACACATTGTGTGCTGTCTGCACATGTGCAGTGCTAAAAATCCAACTTCTGTGCATACTCAGAAGCAAATAAATCTTCTATGCATGCACAGAAGTTAAAAACAAGATGGCGCCGCCGATGGTACCGCTGAGAGAGCTGATTCCGGGGCAGGGCAGACCTGGGTCACTGCTGGTTCTAGCGACCCAGGCCGCCAAGTTACTACCAGTTCCATAGAATCGGTCCAAGCCAAGAGGAAGCTGTTAGATATTGCCCGGGTGACCTACCCAGACAGGGTAAAAGTCAAAAGTTCAGATTTGTTTATTACATGTTGATTGGTTGCCTTCTTTTTGGCGCTTAAAATGTATCTTTGTAAAACTGCCCTGTTGCTGGGCTAGATTGTATAAATAGGAGAACTGTCATCATATAGTGCTCTCAATACTTCATTGCTTTTTGACTGAATTGGCTATCTTGTCCTGTTGGGAAATAAACCTTGCTTGATTCAACCTTTCTTTGAGAGTTATTACAGAAGCCATCTCTGGTTCCTTGGGATAACTTTATAAGAAGCACATGCCTCCTCACATTTTCTAGCCCGTATAAAAGTCCAAGCCCATATAGAGAAAAACATGGCAACCTCTCTTTCCCTACTTTTTCATCAGACTACACAAATGGCTCTGTCCAAGCTCAGGAAATCACAATTCCAAAAAGCCCATGTAAACCATAAAAGAATTGTAGAAGCAGTTCATACAAAAGTCCTCTTAAATCTGGCACTCTGATGCACTTTCCAAACAGTAAATTAATTGGTACTACCTTTTTAAGATGGTTAGAATTATTCCCTCCCCTCAATTATTGTGGAAAGGACACTAAAACAAACAATCAAAAATAGGAAAAAAACAAAGAGGAAAAAAAATAGAATCTCTCCATCATTTCTGTAATGTGGTCCACGCTTGGCAGGACACAGTGTTTTCTAAAACCCTCAACCACTCTCTTAAAGTTGTGTGTTTTTTCTATGTGATCTTTGCACCCTCTAGCGGTCTTTTGTTTTTTTTAGCTCAGCTGCCAGCAATACTGTACATTCTTCGGCCTGATGCCCAACCAGTCCTCATTACAATTATGTAGCACCTATTTAAGATATAATCCTGCTGATATCTCTTAAGGCAAATTGTGAGCAGTCAAACTGACAATTCTGTTTAACGAACTGTAAACATGTCAAAACCCTGATCAATTACACAATGAGAAAAACATTAGTATACACTAACACTGACTTAGGAAAAATTAAAGAGTCTCTTGACTTGAGCTTGAGTACTAGTGGTGAACACATCCCTATTGTTTTCATGACAACTACTACATAGAAGTAGTTTGGTACTGATTTCTTCCAGAAAGGGGGGGGGGGGAATCTAAATACTAAGAAAATTTGATCCTATTTGGATTTATTAAAATCAAAGTTGTTTGGCTACTGCCATTTGCTTAGGGAACACTAATATATATTAACATTCTAACACCAGTTTGGCTTTGTACTTTGCCCACATCAGGGTTACTTTTGCCACACTGCAGTTAACCAATTTCTGGAATACCATAGATTCATCACCCCTTTTCAGAGACTGTGTGTATGTTTACTTTTATTGTGCCTCTAGAGCAGGGATGTTGAACGGGCAGCCGGCAGGTCTAATGAATCACCTGCAGACCACACCCACCCCAGTTCCGCAAGGGGAAAAAAGATAGTAATATGTCATGTGACAGCAACTTGATGCCACAAGTTTGATACCGATGTCTAGAGTATTTCTTACACCAGTAATGGCGAACCTATGGCAAGGGTGTCACAGATGGCACGCAGAGCCATATCTGCTGGCACAGGAGCTTTTGTCCTAGTTCAGCTCCAACATGCATATGTGTTCCAGCCAGCTGATTTTTAACTCACACAGAGGCTCTGGGCAGGCATATTTGGCTTCCAAAGAGGCTCTGGGGGGATGGGGGAGGGAGTTTCTTCTCTCCCCCAGCTCCAGGGAAGCTTTTGGAGCCTAAGGAGGGTGAAATACGAGCCTACTTGGAAAAGAGGCCATTTCTGGCCTCCAGAGGGCCTCCAGGGGTCGGGGGAAGCTGTTTTTGCCCTCCCCAGGCATTGAATTATGGGCATGGGCACTTATGCATGTGTGCTAGCATGCGCCCATGCTTTTTCGGCACGCGAGGGGAAAAAAGGTTCACCATCACTGTCTTACACCATTTGTTCCTCGATATTCTCCAGCTAGGCAAAACTGCTTGGTGTGCATGAATATAACCAATGTAAATAGGATTTATAATTACTTATATTGGGACTAGAAAATGGTCCAGCATCATCTCCTTTTTGGTGGTAACAGGATTGTGCCATCCATTTGTGGGTTCTAAATGCTTTTGCTACCAATTTGCAAGCATAGAAGCATCCCTGGTAGGTGAGTGCCACCCACCACTATCAGTTCAGAGAACCAAACCCAACCGGGAAGAACCCTCCACCAATGCCATCCTCTGAGAAAGTGACATTAGTGGCAGAAGTTAGGCTACATTTGCTTGGTGCCTGACCGTGCGTCATATCTAAGAAATAGAAGGAATAGCAGGTAAAATCCAGTTTTCGTCTCATTTCTTGCTTCCCACTCCTGAAGAAAAGGAGACCCTCCAGCAATATCTTCTGACTAAGGAATGAGCTTCCCCTCTCACCTCAATTTGTCTTCATTCAAATGATCAATATTCAGGGGTTTACGGCGCTCGTTGAGGATCTTTTTCTTTTTTTCCCGTTCTGTTTGCTTTTTCCCGCTTTTCTTCTCTGTCTAAAGAAATCAATTCATGAGTGACATCAGAGGCTGTCAAGATCAACCAAATTGCTTCTGTCCAATGGGGAAGTCGCATATGCATTAAACGGCCATTTCATGCACAAAGTGTTATGTGCATATGGATTAGAACTAAAGATTAAAATGTTTCAAAGGTCATTGCAAGTATGAAAGTATTTTTATACATTAGTATTAAGATCTTTCTAAGAACAGGGTTGTTGTGGTCTGCCAGAGTCGGATGGCAAGGAGGCTGGGGAGGAACATGGACCAGTCTTGGAGTCTGGAGAAGGCTCTGCATCAGAGGCAGAGATGGAGCCAGGGCCATCTGGGAGTTCTGTGCTAACTCCGGAACCTCCAGCAGCTGACATCAGCGTGGCAGAGGAACAAGGGGAGCCTGTTCCCAGTGCGCACATGCAGAGTTTCCAGAAGGCAAGAGCAGTGAAGGGAAAAAAAGTAAGGCTTGGAGATGATTGGCCTCTCCCATAAGACATAAAAGTGGAGCAAATGGACTTGAACCTTTGCATCTCTACATGGGACTACCTTTGAAAAGTGTTCGGAGACTGCAGTTAATGCAGAATGTGGCAGCGTAAGCTGCTGTAACATCAACATAACACCAACACTCTGTGGCCTGCACTGGTTACCAATTACTAGTAGTCTCCAGTCAACCCATGGTGTTGGTTATCACCTATAAAGCCCTACATGACTTAGGACCAGACTATTTACAGGACCATCTCCTGCCACATACCTCCCAGAGGCCAATTAAATCCCACTGGGTTGGCCTTCTCCGGATCCCATCAACTAACACTGTCATTTGGCAGGCCTGTAGGGACAGCCTTCTCTGTAGGGGCCCTGGCTCTTTGGAACAAACTACCCCCCCAAGATCCGTATGGCCCCTACCCTACTGGCCTTCAGAAAAGCATTGAAGACCTGGCTCTGCCAACAGGCCTGAAGGCCATAAGAATTAACAGCAATCTCCAGCCAACATCATCTGACTGGTATGTATAATGGCATGAAAGTGTTGATTGAATTCAGGGCGTTTTATTGTTATTAATTATTATGGGTTTTTAGTTTTTATTAATGGGGTTATATTGAGGAACTTTTGCCATTATTATTGTTTGAATTTGACTTTTTATTGTATAGTTTTTTAATTTGTTGTGAGCCACCCTGAGTCCTACGGGATTGGGCGGTATACAAGTCAAACTAATAAATAATAAATAAATAAAGTTGGTTTATTTTATGGTCCGTTTAATTCAGCAGGTTTGTTTTGACTCTGTGCTCTGTTTGGCCTTGCAAAGCTAATTGCCAATTCATCTTTGGCATCATGTCAAGACAGAGAGATAAAGCTGGGTGCTTCTCAGCCTTATTTTGAAGGACTTCTGTCAGACTAATTAAAAATGTTTGGGACTCATTATGGCTGTGAATGAACATAATTCACAGCCATTGAAATAAAAAGAGGTTTTTTGGGGGGGACTATGTTTGCTTTATTGGGAACCATAGGTCAGAATAAGGGGGAAGATGTTGAGTTCAAAATTTGTGAATTCAGCCTTGACTTGCTTGACAAAGCACAGGAGTTCCTCTGAACAGGTCATTTGTTTGAAAGACCAGGCAAACCAAATCCAGTTCAAAACTTGAAAAAGAATAAAATAACCGGGGAGAAGAGGCTTTGAATTTGTAGTTAGAAATGGGATAATTAGAATGTGGACAGCAAACATCTCAGATTGCATCACATTATAGTAAGATATACAGTAGACCCTCTGGTCATGACCATAATTCTTTAACTTTGGTCGCAAACTGATTTGGTTGTTTGATTTCGATCTGAACCTAATATTGGGAATTTGGCACTTACAAAAAAATGACACAGAAGGGGAAATTGGCCACAAAAAAATTTGTGAATTGTTTTAGTAAGAACCAATAGTGGGTTGCTACCAGTTTGCCCCAGAAATGGGAGGCTCAAAAATGCTCTGTGCATACACAAGGCATGCTCCCATTCCAAAACCAGTAGCAAAGGTAAGAGAAACCCACTACTGATTGGAACCTGATTTGGTTGTGATCAGAAGCATTCGTGACCAGAGGTTCTACTGTAATGTACTTCTGTTTAAATGACAAGTATTTGTGAAATGTGTGTTCATCCATATAATTTAATATATACACAGTTTATACAACTTTTTTTTTGCAATGGAGTCATCTGTTACAACAGTCATATACCCACCTTCTGAAGGTAGCCTCCAAAATGAAGCATGTTGGAGAAAGCTTTTTTCTTCCTCTCATCCTCTTCAGCCCGTTTCCTGGCTTCTTCCTCCTCTTTTCGAGCTTTCTCTTCCTACCAAAAAAGGAAACATGGATTTCAAAAGGATAGACTACGTACAATAAAGACAAATATTTACCCAACAGATACCACTAAGAAGATGATATCAGATAAGTGCAGTCTTATTCTTGCCATAAAGTTCACCAGAACAGTGATAATTTTATTCATTTATTTAATTGGATTTATCTCCCACCCAACTCCAATAGGACTCTGAGCAGCTCATTCTTAATTAGTTATTACTTTAATTAATTAATTTAATTGTTTAAGTTGTCTAGCTGCAGCAAAAGACAATTAGAAAAAGATTTAATAATTGCAATGGCTTTTCTCTCTATGAATTGAATAGCATTAGGTTTAAGATTCCAATTCCCAGACGAGAATTAAAGAATCAGACTGGATGGACAGAATTCGTATGTAACCAAATATAAATGGGTCAAGAATTGTCGTGTATTTTCAATAGTGCAACAAACTATTAGTTATAATATTTGCAATTATAGACAGTAATTGTTACCAACTGATGAAATTTAGCACTTTCTATTAATAAATATAGCAATTTAAATTGTCGGAAATCTAGCACCGTCTTGTCCTCTGAATTAAAAAGCTCAAATCAATCATGTATCATTTGGTATTTAATCATATCATTATACAATAACTATAGGATAATAATTTTATCAAATAGCAATAGCATTTAGACTTATATACTGCTTCATAGTGCTTTTACAGCCCTCTTTAAGTGGTTTATAGAATCAGCATATTGCCCCCAACAATCTGGGTCCTCAGAAGGATGGAAAGTTAGGTCAACCTTGAGGTGGTAGTGAGATTTGAAGTGCTGAACTACAGCTAGCAGTTAGTAGCCTGCAGTGCTGCACTCTAACCACTATATCACCCTGCCTCAAAGCCAATGGTCTCCTTCCCAAAAAGTTCAGCTTGATGTTGAGTTAAACATTAATGTGAAAACAATTTATTTATGTTTTGGTAAGTCAATGTGAATGGAATATTAAGCATTAACCCAGAATGTTTGCTACGACTGATATTACTGATGACTATTGACCAATGACTATTATTAAAGAGTGAGAAAAGGAATTAGTTCCACTAGTAACACTTAGGAAAGTACACCACAAATGTTGGATAGACTCACAGCCAGTCGGGCCTGGCGTTCCTTCTCTCGCTCACTACGGATCCGTTGTTGTTCAGCTCGCTCAGCTCGCCGCTGCTCCTATATAAAGCAAGATTAATTTTTAATATATCTTCCTGAAAGGTGGCCCAATCATTTAGGACTTATGTTAAAATTTGATACTGTCAATGGAGAAGGGAACAAGAACTGTTGACACTTGAAGTACAATTGAGTTAGT
Organism: Erythrolamprus reginae; assembly: GCF_031021105.1. Lineage (NCBI taxonomy): Eukaryota > Metazoa > Chordata > Lepidosauria > Squamata > Dipsadidae > Erythrolamprus > Erythrolamprus reginae. The sequence continues at coordinate 68,097,284 of NC_091952.1, forward strand.
TCAATTTAAGTGGCATAGAACTTATTGTTGTACATAAATCAAGAAATTAATTGCAAATCATTTCCCATAACAATAAAGATGGCATATTATAATTACTGTCCTGAATGTACTTACCAGGGACTTAAATTTCTCTACAAATATTATTTCTTACTAGAAATGCATGGAATTGCTTTAGCAATAAAGACCTGCAATTTTCCTTCCTCTTTAATACAACAGTCCCCAACTTTCCTGTCCGTGGACCAGCAGTAGTGGCAATGATAGTGGGGGTGGGGGGAGAGGGGATGGTTTCATGTGGGCACCCACACTTGCACAAATGAAGCACCTGCCCCTTGTACAGTTCAGTTCCCAATCTTTACCTATTAAGAACAATTGTGTAGCATTGCCTAATTACATATAGTTATAATAGTTATATAGTTATAATTATCAATTCACAAACTGTCATAAACCCAGTCTTGATGCTAAGTAGTGATGGGTGAACTGAACACGCACAATTCGGGTCCATACTGAATTTTGCAGTGTTCGGTATGCCAAACACGAACCCGAATTTTTTTCAAACTTCGGGCAAAGTTCGGGGTCATGTTCAGCATTCGGAGCTTTGCCGTCACCGGCAGGTTGCTAAGGACGCCAAGGTGATCACTTCCTGGATTCCATGGAATCCAGGAAGTGATCACCTTGGCGTCCTTAGCAACCTGCCGGTGACGACAAAGCTCCGCCCCCAGAATCTCTTCGTGGGAGGGATTCCCTGTTCGGGTTCGAGTTCGGGTTCAGTTCGGGTTCGGCCAAATTTTGCGTAAAGTTCGTCCGAACTTGCCTAATCCGAACACCATTGGGTTCGCCCATCACTAATGCTAAGTATGAACAATTTCAAAATCAGTGACTTTGATAAAACAGATAAATCATTAGTAGGAGACTTCGGAGAATCTGAGCATAAAGATTGTCTAAGTTTAAAGTATGAAATTCTGACATACAATTCTATCCTTGAGGAAGATCAGCTCTTCTTCTTCCTTCTTTCGATTCTCAAAATGAGCCTCAATCAGAGCTTGTAATTCATTCAGATCTTTTTCCATTCGCTTCCGATGAATATCCTGCAGGGTAACAAAAGCATGAACAAGATTTGGTGTTATTTTCTCAAAGATCTCTAGTGGTAAGAAAGAACTATGTTTGGGCCAAGGCAATGGCCTAAGAATACTCACATCAAAGTCTACTCTCTCTCCATCGGGGATCTTTGGAGGGATCAAATTAGGCGTGAACAACCTGAAATTGGAAGAAACACAGAATAAAATATATGGTTCATACAATGCCTGATTTACAATTCACTCCAGGCTTTGAATTCACTCCGTCGCTTCCTGCATGCCTATAGGTTATTTATTTGATTGCATTTCTCAAATCATTGGGCCAAATTTAATCCTATTGGTGTTGAGGAGTTTTATCTCCAAATGGAAGTAAAATTATTGAAGAGGATATAAGCAAAGTCACACATTGTAATATTGGTTTTATATTGTGTCTGCCCATAATGAAATACATACTTTTGCAGGTAATAAATAAATCTATAAAATAACATACCACAAACTAGGAGAATACCTGTATAACCTAAATATTGCTTATTATAGCTCATTTTTATTTTTTTTATTTTGGGAAAGCCTTTAATTTTATAATTCTCTTAACTATAAACTGCATGAAGTAGTTTAGGTCACGTGATGTTTACCTAATTGGATGACCGCTCCAAGTCCTCGGAGAGGGGCAGCATACAAAACTAATAAATTATTATTATTATTATTATTATTATTATTATTATTATTATTATTATATTGATATAGCTTTTTGTAAACAAAAATGATTAAAAGTTACAAAATTTAGAGTAATTGCATTGTTCCTTAAAACCCCTGTTGTATTCTATCTTTAGCTGTGAAAAAATAATTGCACAGTGCTATTTAAAGGGCATTATCTTATGTTTTAACCCACTGTGTCCATGACTAAAATATTTCTTATAAACAGAAAAGTCTCAGAACCACATTCAGAATGTTAAAAGAATAAAACTCATATTTTCTACAATGCAAATCTAATATAGTAGGTGAATGATGAACTCCCCAAGCATATCATATTTTTATTAATTTATTTAAATAATGTTTATGGTCATCCTTTCATTACTGTGGTTATTTATTTAAACTGATGTCACCGTAATTCCAATTTAATTTTGGGGTGTGGGGGCGGAAGGAAGCACCAAATGGAACGTCAGAATGATTGCCAGGTATAACATGGCTCCACCTGTCATTGCAGTTTTATTTTTCTTTACCCAATTTAGATGAAGTATTGAGCAGCTGTAATAACTTCATATCTGGCATTGGAATACTATCCTTGTGAGGGTTTCATCTAAGGATGCAAGCTGCAACTGCTTTCCATCTGTCTCATCCCTTCTGAAGTTGACATTTTAAAAAATTCTACATAGCTTCCAGAACTACCAAAAAAGACAATGTATTTTCTGTTATGGAATTCATGGGTTTTTTTAAAGCAATATAATCCTGTGTAATTTTATTTAAAATAAAATGTAAATACTTTCCCAAGATATATAAAATAATTCAAACAGAAAATACAACAGCAGAGAAATGCATCCAATTTTGGTTTTTAGTTGTTAGCTTATCTGTAGTAAAACATTGGTATATAAAATATTTTCTTTTCTTTTTTTAATCAGTGGTATTGAAAAGTAAAGGAAACAGCATTATCTGAAAAGCTGATGCAGAACCAAGTCATGAAGAATCATTTAACTAAGGTAAATGTTATTCACATTTAGTCTCAATTTTTATTGCTATCTGAACAATTCTGAATAATTCTTCCTTATAGAACGTCTTTATCTATACCTTTTTAAAATAGCAATATCTGTTTAATTATTGTGTTTACAATTCTGTGATTTTTTTTTCATGTTCTAAAAAAGTCTGATTTCTTTGCTTTTCTTTATCTTCATTCTTTATCTTTTCTTATTATTTTATTTTCAATGTTTTATTGAACACTGTATTTTTAAATAAGAGGAATTACATAAAAGGAAAAAAATAGTTTTCAATAGAATTTATTCCTAGTTAGTACATATAACAGATATGTTATAAGCCTACAACAGAAATGGTTTCTTCCAAAGTGGAGAACTGCAACTTATTTTCGTGTGCATGCCCATAGGAGATTTAGATTGAAGTCTATGTTTATATTTCCAAATAGTTTAGAAAAATCACAATTTCACAGAATAAATACATTTATAGGAATTTAATATAGCCAATATCTTGGCCTGAGCATTTATCAAACTTCTGAACTCTTAACTGCAATCAGAACCCTGGCTGTAGGAATAAATGACTCATCTGATGACCAGAGAGAATAAGAAACAAGCATGGAGGGATAGTACATATCCTGATCCAGTGATGGGCTACTGACCCCACAGGTGTGGGGGGGAAACATAGTGGGGGTAGTAAGTTTATGCACTATTTATTGAATACTTAATAGTTTTTTTATTGTCCTTCCTTCTCTAGTACCTTAGTATGATCCTTAATTACTTTTAAAATAAGAAATAATTAAATAGTATGTTTTTACCCATAAAAGCTTTAATCATTTTAATCATTATCTAGAGCTGAACCTTTATAGCAATTAAAGAAAATTGAGCTACTTGCCTAATCTGTTATCATACTGAACTTTGTGGGTTCAGTAGAAAACCTTCAAATGTTACTGTGCTCCTCAACAAATAATGCTGTCTATCATTGGTCCTTTTTGTGGCTATTCAAATAATGTGACTTAATCAACTGACAAAGAGTCCAAACACCTATTTGAAAATTTGTCTTGGTTGTTGTCACTCCCACCCAGTCACATTACCTTTAAGCCAGCCCCGGTCACATGATTGTCAAGCCACTCCCACCTGGTCACATGGCCGGCAACCCTCTTGTGAATCAATATTCACCCAAAAGGCTATCATGGAAGACCTGCTACCACTACATAAAAAGTGCATGGCAGACAATAGCTCAAATGTTAAAAAAATAATAATAATCCCATCTTTTGCTTTTTAAAAAATTGTATGAAAAAGATAAAAGAACCAATGGGAAAAAATGGGCAGGTTAGACATGAGATGTAAAATTAATTAATTAATGGTATGACAAAAATGTAGTCTAGAAACATGTTATATTTTAATGTATTTATGTTAACTTGACACTCAAGGCATATGTACTTACTTGGGTTTGGGCTTTGATTCCCCTGCAATAAAAACAAATACAAAAGTATAAAACATGATATTTTTTTAAATAAATTGTATTGATTTTTATAATAATAATAAAAACACACACAACACAAAAACAACGCACAGTGATATGTGCTCCGGCCACCCAACATCATTCATTCTATCCCTCCACTATACTGATTAATAATATTTTAAACCAGGAACATCAGCATTTTTACAAAATATAGAGTGATTCCAATTTATTCTTTATAACTCAGTCTCGAATTCTCCTGACCATAAAACCTCTAACCTTGTCCCATCTTCACATCAGTTTTTTCACTTTATTTTCATTGGTTGTATTCATTTTAATATCCATAATTTCAAATTGAATGTGTTCCACCATGTACCGGTACCAATTTTGTATTGTCCATTTTGTTGCATCCTTCCAACCTAAAACTATTACCGCCTGGGCACTTACTATAGCTGCTTCCTTAATTTCTCTGAATTCACCCATATCCCCTCTCATTACTAATACTGCCATCTCCTTTGTAATCATCACCCTTTTTATATTTAACATCCTATTAATCTCGTCTTGCACCTCTTTCCAAAATTTCTGCACTACCAAGCACTCCCAAAACATATGCATGAACACCCCTCTCTCCTGACATCCGTGCCAACAGGCTGCCTTAACATTCCAAAAATATGCACAAAACTATAAAACATGATCAACATGATAAATACCATGCTATTTCTTTTGTGCATAAGCAGTATCATACAAAAATGCAGAGAGGGACTAAGAAATGCTAAACAAAATGAATTAAAGTCTATTATTATAGTTTAGGGGGGGGGGAAACCCACTTACTCATTAATTCAAGTTCTTTATTGTTTACTCTTCTTTATATTCCCGGTCAAAAAAATTTATATGACTAATCATTACTGGATGAATTCATGGATATTGACCTCCACTCCCATCATGACTTTGACGAGCTGAAGCTTTCACTACTATTAAGATGGTCTCTGTCTCAGTAGCAGGAGCAGACTAGTTACCAGCCTTAACTAGAGCCAGGTAACTAGCAACATTCCCCACTAACTGTAGAGCTTACATTGGTTTGTTTTTCCATATTTTGGCGAGTATACCACAATCAGGTTTTACACTAAGCATGCTGAAGCTATTAGGTACATACTAAGATCTCCAATCTAGAGCTTAATGTTGCATCCCAACTAGAAGATTGATAGGTTTAAAAAATTATTTATTTTATTTATTTTATTTTATTGGATTTGTATGCCGCCCCTCTCCGAGGACTCGGGGTGGCTCACAGCTTGTACAAAAAACCAAATAACAATAATAGCAATCCAATTAATACATTAAAAAACAGTCTTTAAAATTCTAATTAAAAGAAGAAAAACCATCAATATAATTCATTCAACAATCAAAATAAAGCATTCATTGGGCGGGGAGGGGTGGGGAGATCTAAGGAACCCCAGGCCTGGAGGCAAAGATTAGTTTTTAAACTCTTCAGGAAGGCAAGGAGGGTGGGGGCAGTGCGAATCTTCAGAGGGAGCTGATTCCAGAGGGCAGAGGCCCCCACAGAGAAGGCTCTTCTGCTAGGTCCCGCCAGCCGACATTGTTTGGTCAACAGGACTCTGAGACCAACTCTGTGGAACCTCATTGGTCTCTCTGCCTTCATCTACTTGGCAGGCACTGAGTTTGCTGGTCCCAGCAAAGCTGTGCTACATCACCACTCATTCTATTCTACTTCCCAGCATATTTCAAACTAAACTCATTCTCCTAGTCCCCTTTATGCATGAATGCTAAGCCAGGCTAATATGACTTACGAGCTAATCTTTACTCACTCTAAGCTAATATAAGAGCTCTGAGAATTTCAACCAATCACTCACTCAGACCGTTATGATGTACAGGCATTTCCTATTTACTTACCTTCTTCATGTTCTTTAGCTTGCTCTTCTGGTTCTATTTTAAAAGAGGAGTAAAGAACTTGATTAACACTCTAGCACATTGCTACACCACCACTCCCTCTGGGTGCATTTTATTGCCCATAAGCTATGCCTAAAATCATTCCTAGGATACTTTGCAGTTCAGCCACTCATTACTCATTAAGCCTCACATTACTGACATTCTGATTGGTTTGATAATCATAGTCAGCAGCATCTCCTGTCCTAATTTATTATAACATCAAAACTGGACTAGATTCTAATTTTCTGAGCACTTACAAATACAGATATATCATCAAAGTGACTTTCCTTCAATAAAATGCTACTTTTCAAAAACATTTCAAAGTATTTATTATTTTCCATGAAAGTGTTAGTATTTCCCTTCTCAAGCCTACTTATCAAGAAAGGGAAAGTAACATGTAATCAGCACAGAACATTAGATACATGGTTTGTCTTTTCATATTGTGGATATCCATATGTCTCTCTGTTTTAGATACAATAGTTGCTTGCTTCAACAAAACCTTGATTTTTCTAAAATAGCATTATGCTTCTATGCATAAGTAGAGACCTGGGGTAGGAAAAGGAAATGTTAATAAATGTTTCCCCTTTCATGAAGCACAAATTAATTTCTTCTGTTTCTGAGCTTTCTTGTAATACCCATGAAACATAAACCAGGAGAAGTAGGGACGTTAATGATTTATATATAACTGTGAAGCTTTATAAAAAATTTAGTTTCTAGATGTTGTGGTTAGCTCTGGCCCAGCTCCTGCCCCAAGGACTGTGGATGTGGGGGAGACATCCACATGCTGCAGGCCTGTTTTGCCCCCGGTGGAATCGGCTGATGAAGGCTCCTCTGACCAAGAAGACATGAGTGACAGGGAAGGAGGAGAGTGTGGCAGACAGCTCAGAAGATCAATTATCTAGCTCCTCCGTGGATTCAGAACAAGAGTTAATGATACAGCCACGCATGCGGAGAGCGATGCATAGGCAACAACAACTGAGAGATTATTATCAAAGAAAATGAGGCCACCTGTGGTTGGGTGGGGCTGTGGTAATTAGTGAGGCTGCTATAAATAGTAGCCTGTGGGTTTGGCCATTGTGGAGGATTATCTGATCATTGTGTTTCGTGACTGCTTTATTGACTTTGACTTTTTGTGTGCTGATTTTTCCCTGCTTTGAAACTAAACCAGAGCAAAGTGTGTTTCACTTTGTGAAAGAAGAAGGACTGTGAATTGCCTCACAGCTGCAAGCTAAGTATCACAGAACTGATAAGGGACTTGTACAAATTACCAGTTTGGTTGGAGACGAGTGCTCTTTGCTATAACAAAAGAGGGCTTAGTTTAAGTGAATTTTCATTATAAAGAACATTGTTTTGAATTTTCAAACGTGTGTGTGTCTGAAATTTGTACCTGTGAATTTTTGGGAGGAGTCTACCAGAGAGCCCCACAGAACACAAGATCTCATACATCTCTGCATTGTAAAAGAGCATACAGTCATATCCATAACCCCTGCCTCCCAAAAAGTATCACCCAAAACTGGTTTAGCAGAAAATCACTGCCTGCCTTCTGCTATGCCTTCTTCTGTATCTTCCTTGATTTCTTCCCCTTGTTCTTCTTCTTCTTCTACAAAATGAAACACCAGGATAATCACCGAATGCAAGTATACAGAGATGAGCCAATAAAAAGAAATACAGTGTTCCCTCGATTTTTGCGGGTTCGAACTTCGCGAATAGCCTATACCACGGTTTTTCAAAAAATATTAATTAAAAAATACTTCGTGGTTTTTTTTCTATACCATGGTTTTTCCCACCCAATGATGTCATACATCATCCCCAAACTAATAACTTTTGCAAATAAATAACAAAAAATAATAATTATTGTTAATAAATAATTATGTTTATAAATATCAGGATCACTAAGTGTCTTATTCAATGGTGAGTGTTGTGTCCAGAGGACAGTTAGGCCTTGTACCCGCCCCATATTCCTTGGGCGGGAAAATACTACAAGGTGATTGGTTGGCTGAGCCTGGCAGCTCGGGGTATATATACCTGCCAGGCACGGCCATGTTTGTTGTCTTGTTTCGTTCCTTAAACCATTACCTTCTATTCTGAATAAAAAGAACCGTTACTTACACTAAGTCTGCAGTCCTTCAATCCTGCAAGGATCTAACAGTGAGTACCAGTAATAATGGTGAGTAAATGGTTGTTAGGGGAATGGAAATGGTAATTTATGGGTTTAAAATATTAAGGGAAGGCTTGTGATACTGTCCATAGCCAAAAATGGTGTATTTACTTCCGCATCTCTACTTCGCGGAAATTCAACTTTCGCGGGCGGTTTTGGAACGCATCCCCCGCGCAAATCAAGGGAACACTGTATTTGAATATATTAATGTCAGGTGATGAAAGGTTGGTGAAAGAAGAGGAAGAACTGAAAAAGAGCAAAGTTCCAAAAGAGAGAGAGTGTGGGGAAACAGCAGTCCTGCGGTTATGTGTGACATTTAACACAATGTGATGAGGTCCTTGGTCTAATATCAAAGACTGTTTTCAAGCAAACAACCTCTTAGAAAAGCAATAGGTTCAGTATGAGGAAGAAAGAAAGGAAAGTGTTAGAAACAAAGAAGAGAGAAAGAAACAGGAGGGGTGACTGAGAATGAGACAGCTTTGTTCAATTTCCCTCTGGTTCTACCCATCGCTGATTTGTGATTCCAATAACTCCTAAATGAACCTGAATCTCTCCAAAATGCCCATTAGTTACATTTTGACTCAATGATAAATATCTTTCATGACGATTAAGGAAAGGAGGAAGAATTCTGAGATAAACTGAGATTTCAATAAATCACATTTTAAATATCTAAGCAGATTCCTCAGGCTACATCTAAGTGGACACCAAGGGTGGGTTTTAACTTATCTCACTGCTGGTCTGCTTCCTCCCAGGCCATAAGGGAGCAACTCATGGTCGTGCATGCACTTCGTGCACCAGTGAATGCGGAGTGCCACCCAAAATTTTAAAAATCCAAAAACAAGATGGTGACGCATGTGCAGTGCCATAAATTCAGCTTCTGCACATGCTCAGAAGAAAAAAAATCCCCCCCAATTTTTTTAAAAAAATAATTCAAAAAATTCAAAAAAAATAAAAAAAATTAAAAGATGGTGGCATCCACAGACCAGCACTGACAGAACCAGTACCATGATGTCATCATGACATCATCAGTGGGTTGCTATCGGTTCGGGTGAACTAGTCCAAACCAGAAGGAATCCACCTCTGGTGGACACTTCCCACACTTCTAATGCATTCCAAAACAGAATAACTGTTAAATTAAGCAAACAAATGAAGAATGGAACAAAACAATGTCCAAAATATTAGAACATCTTCAATAGATGTATACATAAGTACAGGCAAGTTGTACGTTTTTAGTTAATGGGAGTTTTTAATTTAAAATATGTTAGATGTAATCAGAATTCCATAATTATGATGAATGCTGCAGAACATTTTTGCAATCTTTTATTTCTGCAATAAGGATTGGATGAATTAATGTGTACCAAAACTCTAATGAAGCAAAAAAGGTTGTAGACATTTATTATAGAATCAATGACTCATAGAGATAGTTATCATCTTATCAGTCCCTTACTAAGTACAGGATCCACTACAGCATCTATAACTGATGTCAGTCCAGCCTGTCTAAAAATCTCCAAAGAAGAAAAACACCACTTCTCCAGAGCTTGGTCCACTACCTGATATTGTAGTTCATATGGTTAGCAGCCTAAATTCACTTCCTTATCATTTTTAGTCAATGATTCTAAACCCCATTTCTGGAGCAATGGAGAATAAATCCATTCCATCTTCTGTATGATGACTCTGTAGACCAGTGGTTCTCAACCTGGGGGTCAGGACCCCTTTGGGGGTTCAATGATCATTTCACAGAGGTCACTTAATACCATGGGAAAAGACAAATTTCCCATGGTGTTAGGAACTAAAACTTCTATTCTGGTGCCTTGGAACATATTTTTACAATCCAACCAATCAGGTGTTTACAGTAGGGGGTGTCCCTCTGACCTTCCTACCAATCAGCTTAAAGCTCTGTTGGGAGAATTGGCATTAGACTTGTGGTTGGTGGTCACCACAACATGAGGAAATGTATTAATGCATTAGAAAGGTTGAGGACCACTGGTATAGATAGTGCCAAGGTATCATGCAAGTTAGATATAGTTTATCAGCTTTCAGTCCTGAAATGGAATATTAGAATTTTCTAGTTCTATTTTATTATACATATGGAAATGGCTTTTGTTATATGGAAAATACTATTTACCTTCCTTGGTATTCTTAGACCTCGTTATGTTTGTAAATAAATAAATGATTATAAATAGTCCTATTGAAGATGTACTGTATATTTCAGTTACATATGATCCTTCCAGGCATGAATACATAATAAATATTCCTACTGTAACATGAAGAAATACAAATAAAGTAAAATGAAAATAAAGTTTCTACTACCGTCTTCCACCTCTATCCATTCTTCCTCTTCTTAATCAAGGGAAGCAGGGTGGTGAAAGGGAATAAGTACAGAAGGTTAGCAAGGATTATAAGAAGCAGCGGTATCAAAATAAAATATCTATAAACAACTAGGTGTTGTGCTTCAGTGCTGGTTTATTTGTTGCTGTTGTTGTTGTGAACATGGCTAGAGTTTAATTGCCAAGCATTTATGAAGCCAGACATTAACAAGAAAATTGGATATTAAGAGAAAGAACAACCTAAGACAACGATGGTAAACCTTTTTCGATTTGCATGCCAAAAGGGGTGGGTGGGGGGACACATGCTCATGTGCCCATACCCATAATTCCATGCAGGGCCCCCGTGCATGCGTGCATGATCCTCCTCCGCTCCCAACATGAAATGGGTCATTTCTGGCCTTAAGAGGAGCTTCAGGGAAGAAGGCTTTCTTTTTCTCCCTTTCTTTCTCTCTCTGTCTCTTTCTGTCTCTTTCTATCTCTCTCTTTCTCCCCCCCCTCATGCTCTCTCTCTCTTTCTCTCTCTGTCTTACTCTCTCTCTCTTTTTCTCATTCTCTCTTTCTCTCTCCACCTCTCTCTCTCTCTTGCTCTCTCTCTCTTGCTCTCTCTCTCTCCCCTCTCTGTTTCTCACTCTTTCTCTCTCTCTCTTGCTCTCTTTCTCTTTCTCTTGCTGTCTCTTGCTGTCTCTTGCTCTCTCCCTCTTGCTTGCTTGCTCTTTCTCTCTCTCTCTCTTTCTCTCTCTCTCTTGCTCTCTCCCTCTTTCTCTATCTCTGTCTCTTGCTCTCTCTGTTTCTGTCTCTGTCTCTCTCGTTCTCTCCCTCTCTCTCCCTCTCTGTGTCTCCTTCCCTCCGTCTCTTTTTTTACAATAGTCCACATGTCTGTCCAGTTCTCCAGCATGGATAGCACACTTCTTAGGCTGCCATAGCAAATTCGCAACCGGGGGTGTCTGTTTTCGTCCCAGCTATTTCAGCCCGGGGAAGGAATTGAGGCACGAGTGGGGGTGGGGTCAGAGGCATTTCCATCCCCCTCCCCAAATTACCAGCAGGGTCCCAGATACCCCGAGCTGGGGTGGGGAGAGGGAGGGAGGAAGGGGGAGAGAGAGAGAGAGAGCTGGACAAGAAGCCAGAATTCCCATTCGGGGAGGCAGAGAGCCTCGGCCTCACCACAAAGAGCAAAGGTGACCCCTCCCCAAATTCCTCCTGCCCTTTTGACTCAGCCAAGCCTTGCCTGCCACCCCCCTCCCTTAAACCTTCTTGGGCTGCAAAGGGCAAGAAAGATGGAAAGACTCCTGAGGCAGGGGCAGGTGACCATCCACCCACAAATCTCTCCCTCTCTCTCTCTCTCCCCATCAATGACAGAGCGCAGTCAGTCTCTCTCTCCACTCACAGTGCCAGGGCGAAGGCCTGTCAGGAAGGAAAAACACCGGGCCGAGACGGACCCACCTTTATTCGCCGGGCGAGCTGGTGCTTGGAAGAGCAGACAGGTTTTCCCACCCAGCGCAAATGCTGCTCCATCCGTCTGTCCACCCCCAAGCACAGCGGACAGGCTATCAGAGGAGGAGGGGGCAAACACCTCAGCCGTGCTTCCCTTTCTTTTTCATCACCTTTGCTGTCCCTGCTAGCGTACGGTGACCAGACATCATGTTTTTTAAAAATACAGACTTTTTAAAAAACTTTTTAAAAAGCGCTGCAAGACGCGGGACAAATTGTTCAAAAGTCGGACTGTCCCACCAAAAATGGGACATCTGGTCACCTTACACTTGTAGCAGGTGTGCCATAGGTTCGCCATCACTGATCTAGGACATAATGAGCCGGGGTGGCACAGCAGGTAGAGTGCTGTACTGCAGCCCACTGAAGCTGACTGTAGATCTGAAGGTCAGCGGTTCAGATCTCATCACCGGCTCAAGGTTGACTCAGCCTTCCATCCTTCTGAGGTGGGTAAAATAAGGAGCCGGATTGTGGGGGCAATAGGCTGGCTCTGTTAAAAAAGTGCTATTGCTAACATGTTGTAAGCCGCCCCGAGTCTAAGGAGAAGGGCGGAATAAATAAATAAATAAATAAATAAATAAATAAATAAATAAATAAATAAATAAATAAATAAATAAATAAATAAGTACGTACGTACGTACGTACGTACGTACATAAATAAATGAACAAATAAATAAATAAATAAATACATTCACATATTCATGTACAAAGAGATATCAGTATTTTGCCATCATTCAGTTAGATGAATATACATGTACAAAGTATTGGAAAACTAATTTAAGACTGAATTTAATGTACTTCTTTTAATTTATTTTATATAAAAGTAACAGGACTGTATGTATCAAAAACTTAGAAATGGTTCAAATCTCATGTGAACACAGGCCTTTCTGCTAAAGCAGTTGGATTTTGTTCAGTCTTTGAGGGGCCTGAAAAGGAAGGGGATGTCATATGACTTTTAAGGGGCAACTTCCCAGATTGTTGGAGGCTATATGCTGATTCTGTAAACAGCTCAGATAGTGAGGTAAAGCATTGTGGAGCTGTATATAAGTCTAAGTGCTATTGCTATTAAGTTAAAGGAGTTACTTTTCAGTCATACCTGTTATTTCTTTTTGAAGATCTTTGCCATTTATAGGACATAATTATTATTGAATGAGGAGGAGGAGGGTTGCAGGAGGTAAAATAAGGAATAGTGGAGGTTTTTGGTTTTCAAATTTTGATAGAAAAACATAAGGACTTAAAAAGCTATGGTTTCATTTTGTGAATGCTTTTTAATTAAAAGCTATCATTTCATTTTGTCATTCCATGAATTTACTATCTTTATTTGACACTAGGAGTTATAATTTGCAATTTTGGGTTGTTTGTTGTAGAAACTGAACTTTTCTGATTTTAATGAATTCTGATTGACTAATAGATACTAGCTGATCTACAAAAATATTTTAATTGACTAATGACCACAAGAGGGAGCTAAAGAACATTAAATACATCTAAAACGGAAAGATAGCAAAAATTGCTATTTTTGAGGAGTAGCACTTCACAATAGGACTTAGACTCATATACTGCCTTACAGCCCTTTCTAAGCCGTTTAGAGAGTCAGAATGCAGCCTCCAACAATCTGTGTATTCATTTTACCAACCTCAGAGGATGGAAGGCTCAGTCAACGTTGAGCCTGAGAGAATCAAATTGCTGGCAGTCAGCATAATTAGCCTGCAATACTGCATTCTAACCACTGTGCCACCACAGCTCCTGTTCAATTAAGACAATTCATTTTATAGATCAACTACGTTCCAAAGATGCACCAAGCACAGAAAGTTATCAAATCATTGAAGCTACTGCACAAGTATTTGACAGTACAGAAGATGTAACCCTAATTTTGGAATATAAATCTGACAGCAACAGTGCCTACTATGAAAATAGTTTAATTACAATCCCCTAATGCATCTGAAATAAGAACAGTTGCAAGTAAATCTGCAATCCTCAAGAGAATAAATTTGGGAATCTCCACTTTAAAATCAAAGTGGAAATTGGCAGCATTGAGATATTTGTTTTAAAAGTCATATTGGAGAATCTCTTAAAGAAAAACAGAAATTTGTATTTTATAGACATTCTAAGGAAGAAAAAGGTTATATCAGGATAAACTGGAGGGAGTGACATAAACTTAATAAATTATTTGGATTTAGGATGATTTTCTATTGGTTTGACATATGTAATTTAAAAAACGTTCCGATGTATTATTTTGTCCTTTAAAGTGGCTTCTAAAATGAAATGGTCATTGTTAATGTAGAAAATGTTGAAATTAAATTTGGAAAGTATTTAGGTTGAAGAAGAAGAGAGAAAGAATACACACACACACATTTTTTCTCTCGCTATTTTTACCCTGCTCTTTCCCCATGTAGAAGAAGTTGCAGAACTTGGGGGTGGAATTAAAAGAGGGATTAGCCTAGAATCTCTACATAGCCACAAGCAAGCTAATCTAACTTCCATTGAATTCCATTAACCCTCATCTAACTCCAAGCAGGTATTAATTGTTAGCTGAATAAATTTCTGTTCATAGGTTTGATTAGCAATAATTTAATTGAATCTTCATGTATGGACCTGATCATTCGTGCCTGACACACAAATACCTTTCCTAATCTTTATTTTCATTGTATTTTATGCTATAATGAACCTTAATAATATTTTCATTCAAAAAAACATAGAAAGTGTCACAGCACAGAGAGAAAACAAGTGACATGGAACAAAATACATTCAGAATACAAATGTATTACAAAAAAAGTACAAGAATCAGAAAGATATGCAGTACTTATTAAATTAATTTAAATCCAAGGTATTGTATTAAAAAGAATGCCTAGACTTACACTGATAAAACCTCTATGAAATATTTCCTCCAAATCTGCTTGTTTATAATGCCAGGAAGGTTTTTATAAACATATTAATAATAAATGATACCTACAAACTTTTGAATGCCTATAATAAGGTTATAAATGTTATAAAACTGACAGTACTTAAGTCAGCCTGTATATCTCTCTGCCTATGCCTACTAATACTAGTAAGACATTTATTTATTTATTTTATTTATTTGTTTGTTTGTTTGTCCAATACACAATACATATTGAAGAGAATAGACATGTAGTAATATATATAAAGAAAAGGATAGAAGAAAAGATATAAAAATAGAGGAGAAGATATATGAAAGGAAGAAAAGATATATGAGATAAAGGAGAGACAATTGGACGGGACGAAAGGCACATTGGTGCACTTATGTAATTATACTTGTAATTGCAAACATGTAGTTTTTTCCTTCCAGTAAAGAAAAAAATGGCATAGTTGAATTCTTCCTTTTTTAGTAGAAATATTATTTCTTAAAAGTATACATATTTTTGCTCTTGCTGTATAGGGGAACTTGTGCCTTTCCTATTTTACAACACTTCTTGTTTTGTATCTCGGGGAAATCTTGTTTTGTTGTTCACTGTGCTTCTACATTCCTTTAGAAGACATAACACTATGACTTTTCTAATAACAACAGGAACTTACCTTCTTCAATACAGTCGTCTTCAGAAAGATAAACCAAGAAAGAAAGGAGAACAACATTAAAGCTTGTTAAGAATATCTGAAAAAATCTATCAAATATGATTGTTTTCATTGCCTTACCTTCCTGTTCCCTGTAAAGGAAAAAGAAAAAGAATTTTTTTATTTATTTTTTATTTATTCTTTGTCCAATATACAATACATATGGAAGAGAATAGACATTAAGTAATATATATGATGATAGAAAGTAAAAAGAAGAGAAGTAGATGGGAGGGAGAGAATATATATGATATAAGAGATAAGGAGAGAATATATATGATATATAATATATATATATATAGATAGATAGATAGATAGATAGATAGATAGATAGATAGATAGATAGATAGATAGATATAGATAGATAGATAAGGAGAGAATATATATGATATATGAGATAAGGAAAGACAATTGGACAGGGGACGATAGGCACATCAGTGCACTTATATACGCCCCTTACTGGCCTCTTAGGAACCTGGAGAGGTCAATCGTGGAGAGTCTAAGGGAGAAGTGTTGGGGGTTGGGAGTTGACACTATTGAGTCCGGTAATGAGTTCCACACTTCGACAACTCGATTGTTAAAGTCATATTTTTTACAGTCAAGTTTGGAGCGGTTAATATTAAGTTTGAATCTGTTGTGCGCTCTTGTGTTGTTGCGGTTGAAGCTGAAGTAGTCGTTGACCGGAAGGACGTTGCAGCATATGATCTTGTGGGCAATACTTAAATCGTGTTTTAGGCGCCGCAGTTCTAAGTTTTCAAGACCCAGGATAGATAGTCTATTTTCGTAGGGTATTCTGTTTCGAGTGGAGGAGTGAAGGGCTCTTCTGGTGAAATATCTTTGGACATTTTCGAGAGTGTTGATGTCTGAGATGTGGTATGGGTTCCAGACAGATGAGCTGTATTCGAGAATGGGTCTGGCATAGGTTTTGTAGGCTCTAGTCAGTAGTGTGAGATTGCCAGAGCAGAAGCTACGTAGGATCAGATTAACAACTCTGGAAGCCTTTTTGGCGATATTGTTGCAGTGGGCTTTAGCACTTAGGTCGTTTGATATTAGTATTCCAAGGTCTTTTACTGAGTGTGGGTTGGCTGCGAGAATTTGTTTATTCAGTAAAAAAGTCCTAGTTACAATCAGCTTTAAGTTAAGGAGTCATGTCAATCTCTTGCTGTCAGAACAAAGAATCTTACAACACAGAAGCACATCAGCTTATTAGTAATCAATGGGCCAAGAAGTCTTTGAACACTCCATAGCAATTCTTGACATTTCTTTATTATTTTATTGTATTTGTTAAGTAAATTTACATTTGTTAAGTAAATTTACACTATCCCAATGTTAATCTGGTACAATGTTGTACTCAATGAACAATAAAAAAATTAAATAACATTAAAAGACATACTACATATAAAATTGCAACCAAATCCTTTGGGATTGATTCCTGGTCGATTTCATGACTACAATGTTTATTTCTGGGGAGCTGGCTCAACTCATTTGTCCAGAACTCTACCTGGCAGTAGCTTCTATAAATATACTTCCGCTATCTCAGAAGTTATCCTCAAACCTCATCTGGACACCTTATTTCACTTGACTCTGAAGCAAAACCAAAACCAACATCCATTTGTAGATTGCTGCTTCATTGAGAGTACAATACGGGGTCTTTTGTAAAAAGGCACAAGTTGTTTTTCCTTCCTGTATTCTTGAGTAATCTTGTGAGGTGTTTCTTTATGTGAATTTTGTAATTGTACTATACATTATACATAGTCATTGTGTATGTGCGTATTTTCAAATATACTTGATGCTTACTAACGAGTAACCTATGTGCGGTTCCTGGGCCTGTGTTAAATTACCATCAAACTTCAGCAATATCCCAGAGAATCAAATAGTGCAATTGTTATAAATCAGGGTGCAGGGGCATAAGAAATTTCTTCTGATGTTATATGTCTTAAAGCAACCCAATAGTTTTTTAAAAATGGGAAACTACAGAGAATTCTGGCCACATCTGCTCCCACCTTTGCGGTGATCATTTAAAAATTAAAAAGAAGCAAAATCTTGCAAGTGAAAAGTTACCTTCCTAATAAGGCAGATGTAGCAAAATAGTCCTCATCTCATCGCTAAAACTGTGTGATTTGTGTCTCTAAAGCTTTACCACTTTAAGATAAGGTTATGGTGATTTTAGGCTTCACTATTTCATTCCTTTTTCTGAACAGTTAAACTATTTGCTAGAAAGTTAACTAGTTTACATGAAATCATGTTTAATGTTTATATTTTGGACTTCAGAGGAATAGTCTTTAGGCTGGAAGTAGCATGAAGTCTATTGGATATTTTAACGCATGTGTTCATGTTATGCATCAACTGGAGATGCAGCTCAAGTAACAGAAACAGGTGTTGGATACATGGAGCCAGGAGAAGTGAGACAATTCTGAAAGTTTCCCCCACCCCAATAGTCTGGTGAGTTTTTAGAGCTGGAATCAAGACCATCTGAGAAACTGTTCAGTGAACTGAATTGAGGGTGTACAAGAAACTGAGAAAGTGTGAAGGAATGGGAGGAATCAGGCATCCAAACAGTATGAAGAGGAGAGGGGCGGCATATAAATCTAATATATTATTATTATTATTATTATTATTATTATTATTATTATTATTATTATTATTATGTGGTCGAGCAGTAGGAAAAGCAAGTAGGATGCTTGGCTGCATAGCTAGAGGTATAACAAGCAGGAAGAGGGAGATTGTGATCCCGCTGTATACAACGCTGGTGAGACCACATTTGGAATACTGTGTTCAGTTCTGGAGACCTCACCTACAAAAAAATATTGACAAAATTGAACGGGCCCAAAGATGGGCTACAAGAATGGTGGAAGGTCTTAAGCATAAAACGTATTAGGAAAGACTTAATGAACTCAATCTGTATAGTCTGGAGGACAGAAGGAAAAGGGACATGATCAAAACATTTAAATATGTTAAAGGGTTAAATAAGGTTCAGGAGGGAAGTGTTTTTAATAGGAAAGTGAACACAAGTACAAGGGGACACAATCTGAAGTTAGTTGGGGGAAAGATCAAAAGCAACGTGAGAAAATATTATTTTACTGAAAGAATAGTAGATCCTTGGAACAAACTTCCAGCAGGCGTGGTTGGTAAATCCACAGTAACTGAATTTAAACATGCCTGGGATAAACATATATCCATTGTAAGATAAAATACAGGAAATAGTATAAGGGCAGACTAGATGGACCATGAGGTCTTTTTCTGCCGTCAGTCTTCTATGTTTCTATGAAGAATAATAATGAAGAATTATGAAGAATGTGTAGAATTGCAAACAAAACCAAGTGAAAAGCAGCCCAATGACTGCCAAGATATGTAGAGTGCTGTGACCTTCCTGATTATTGCATTTATAGTTTTTCCCAGTGATGCGCTCCTACGGAACGGTTAGGAACGCAGTTCCGGTAGCAAAATTTGGAGCTCCACCCCATTTGCACTGAAAGATGTTGAAACAAAATGCATAAGCCACGCCCACGGTGTGGTAGCAAAAATTTTGGTAGCCAATTACTGGTTTTTCCTAAAGACAAAATATTTCATACTATAATCTTCTTCACTTGTGAAGACTTGTAATTACGACAAAGGGTCGGTATCAGTTAAATTATTTTTAGAATAACCCAAAACATGTAAAGGTATATTAGGCACTGAAATTTTATTCCTATTTGCAATTTAATATTAGTACCTTTTGGATCAGGCTCCATGCCTTGCTACCCTCAAAAATGCATTACCCAATGTTGCTGTGATGAGCTTTATCAGTGCTAACATCTGATGCTGGGAACAAGCCTCACAGTCATCATGGCTTAAATATGAGTTTCCCATATTCACCTGGCAAGCCAGAATTGAAGACAGGGAAGTGAATGGACCATTATGTTGATTATGTTGATAGTGTCAGGCAATTTTTATGAACTTGTTCTTTACATGCTTTCCTCAAAGAGGTGTTTTAGAAAGAAATAAAAAAGAGGGCAAAATTTGCATAAAGGTATGTATATTAAGTTATATCTATGGGTACAAATTTAGAAATAATAAACCATTTAAATGAAATTGGAATAAACTTTATATTGGCGGTTATGACTGTGAAAAGGGTAATTCTTGCTCGGTCTACCATCGAGAACGACTGGTGAAGAACATCAAGATCCCTTTTCTCTATCACAAAATTATTTGTTAGATCCGATTTGTAATAGATACAGCACACAGACAACTGTGTCAAATAGAAGCATATCATCTCTGAAATAATACATCCTAGCCAGAGGTGAAAATCAAAGATCAAGATTTAGAAGGAGGCTCAAAGCCAACCCCTGGAGCTACCAGATCCTTCTGTTCCTCCTCGTTTCTGGTTCATGTTGTTGATTTCTAGTTCTCTTTCATGTGTCAACTTCTGATAAATAAGCAGAGAATATAGAGAAAAAGAACTGACTTGCAAATGTTTTCAACTGACTTTGGTACTTGGATAGATGAGACTTAACATGTTTTGAAAGTAAAGGTCCACCAAAAAATTGCATCAAGGACACAGTTGTTAGAATGCAATATTGTAGGCTAATTCTGCTGACTGACTGCAGTTCGATTCTGACTGGCTCAAGATTGGCTCAGCCTTCCATCCTTTCGAGGTTGGCAAAATTGGGGCCATATGTGATCTGTAAACCATTTAGAGAGGGCTATAAAAGCACTGTGAACTGATATATAAGTCAGGGGTGGTTTGCTCCTGGCTTGGACTAGTTCTATAGAACTGGTAGCTGGAATGTCCCCCCGCTCACTGAACCGGGAGTGATCACCAGCTGACCATGCTCCTGAACTGGCCGTAGGCAACACCATCTTGTTTTTAGCTTCTGTGCACACGCTGAAGCTGTTTTTTGCTTCTGCACATGCATAGAAGCTTTAGTTTTGGCACTGCACATGTGCACATGCCCAATGCTTACCATGCATTGCTTCCAAGAAGGTTGGTAGGTTACTTCCACTTTTGCTGAGTCCAAAGATATACAATAGCTATTCTCTTCTTCAGTCATCAATCTTTTTCTCAAGGGATTTGTTGTTGTTGCTGTTATTTTTTTTATTATTTTTATTATTTTTATTATTTTTATTATTTTTATTATTTTTATTATTTTTATTATTATTATTATTATTATTTTTATTATTTTTATTATTTTTATTATTTTTATTATTTTTATTATTTTTATTATTTTTATTATTATTATTATTATTTTTATTAATTTTATTAATTTTATTAATTTTATTAATTTTATTAATTTTATTAATTTTATTAATTTTATTATTTTTATTAATTTTATTAATTTTATTAATTTTATTAATTTTATTAATTTTATTAATTTTATTAATTTTATTAATTTTATTAATTTTATTAATTTTATTAATTTTATTATTATTATTATTATTATTATTATTATTTTTATTATTTTTATTATTATTATTATTTTTATTATTTTTATTATTTTTATTATTTTTTTATTTTTTTTATTTTTTTTATTTTTTTTATTTTTATTATTTTTATTTTTATTATTTTTATTATTTTTATTATTTTTATTATTTTTATTATTTTTATTATTTTTATTATTTTTATTATTTTTATTATTTTTATTATTTTTATTATTTTTATTATTTTTATTAGACTTGTATGCCGCCCCTCTCCAAGGACCCAGTTTTACTCAAACTGTCTCATAGTTGTAATTTCTGACTATTGTTTATAAAGGAACCAACCAGAACTACCTTCAAAATTGTGAGCAATAGCAAAACAATGACTTTAATGACCTGCTGGCCTTCTGAATTTGAAAAGGCATGATAAAGATTTATTTATTTTATTTTTCATATTTATGTATCACTCATCTCCGTTAAAGAGGTATTTACAGAACAAAAATAACTTACTCTTCATATTCCTCAATGATGTCTTCAGTGTCTGACATTTTCAGTTACCTGCCATTAAAAAAGAAGCAAAATTAAGTTTCAGAATATATGAAAATGCTGGAATATGTCCCGAGTTCCATCTAGAAGGTGCTTTTCAAAACCACCCATCAGGTATGGAAAATATTGAAGCAATCTTATTTGGACATGATATCTGGACCAATAGTCACCAAATGCCTGCTTGACCCAGAAATACTACTGAATTGACTGCAAAAAATAGGCAGATTTAACACAATTCCAAGGAAACAATAGTACCACAATGTCAATTGCAACATCAGTTTCAATATTTAAAAACATCAATTTTTAATGCACAGTAGTAAGCTAGGTGTATATGGAGGCTGAGTGCGTTAATGCTATATCTATTATATGAGTACTTAGAGCTGAGATAAACCTCAACCTCGTGTACTCCAGATAAAATGGATTTCAACTCACATAATTTCTTCCGGCTTTCTGGGAATTTTGACGTGTGAGGAGACCACCATTTGGGAAAAGGTAAAATAGAGAATGCCGAATTTGACTGAACCTGTTCACCGATATAATAGTGACTGGATGAGTCTCAACAATAGATTAACATGACTGCTTAACTTTGGTTCCAAAAAATAAGACTGCATTCACATATGGGCTTGCTCACTAGTTAACAGTTCATTAATGTAAAGATCTTCTGAGAAATTAAAGGTCAAAACTTTAGGCATTAACTAGCCTCCCAAAACTAAAAGTTCAACATTTCTTATATGAAGGGTTTTTTTTAGGCCTTGGCGAAGAATTAAAACCCTGTAAATAGATTAGGACCAAGCCATAGAGGGCTTTATAGGTTAATAGTAATAGGAAGCCAGACCATGGTTTACAGGAGGGATCAGGCTACATCATTAAATACCTGTGATTGTGTTCTCTAGGTTTTGCAAAACTGAAATTTTCAATTGATATGTTAAAGCAGCCCCACGTAGAATGCATTGCAGTAGTCTAACAAGGTGATAATAAGGGCCTCTCTAGTCCTGTAACTGGGCAAAGGCTTCCTGGGCCACAGCCTCCAATTGTGAATTCAGGAGAAACTCTAAGTTGCAGGCCTGCTGATTCAGAGGCAATACGATCAGGTCCAGCAACAAAACAATTGGTGTAGAAGATGTAGAAATACAATCAGTTCCGTCTTTCAAAGGTTCAACTTAAACTTGTTCTATCCTATCCAGATATCTTAAGCCTTCAAGTAATGGAAAGGGGGAGGGAGGGACAGAGATAGGGAGGGGAGGGAGGGGAGGGAGGGAGAATGAGACTGCACCACCCATAAAAGAGAACCCACTGTGCCAAATTTCCCTCCCAACCCAAACCAACTAACAGCAACCACAAAGGAAAGTGCCAAATCACTGAAAAAAACAGTGCTTCAAATCCTCAAGTGCCACAGCCAATCCAAAAGGATACCATGGTTAATGGCATCAAAGACTGTAGATGTCCAGAACAGGTCCCAACACAGTAGAGCAATCAAGGCCTTTTCTGCTTCTTGTAGAATGTTTTGTAGTTGGTCCTGAACGACCATCTCAAAATCTTTATTAAGAAGGGAATGTTAGAAAACAGATGGGAGTTATCTATTACATCCAGATCTCTTAAAGAAAGAGAAGATCCACACCTCTTAAGGGCTTCTGGCATCAATCTCTCTTACACTGAGACTTTCACAATTTGCCAAATATAATAAAAATAGTATTTGTAACAGTTTGGAATCCGTTCTATCCATTCTCATGATGATAGCAAAATGCATCAGCTAACTATGACCTATTCCACAGCAGTATATGTGAAAGTTAGACAAAGGTAGTCTTAGGAGAAAGGAAGTCTATTTGGGGATAAGAGATAAAAGGGGACTGAGATAAGAGATAAGGGGACTGGAAACTAAAACATATGAAGAGAGGCTGCAGGAACTGGGCATGGCTAGTCTAGCAAAGAGAAGGACCATGTGAGACATGATAGCAGTGTTCCAATAACTGAGGGGCTACCAAAGAGAGGAGGGGGCCAGGCTGTTTTCCAAAGCACCAAAAGGCCAAATTAGGAATAATGGATGGAAGCTGATCAAAGAGAGATTCCACTTGGAAATAAGGAGGCACTTTCTGATGGTGAAAGTAATCAACCAGTGGAACCGCTTGCCTGCAGAGATTGTGAGCACTCCAACACTTGGGGCTTTCAAGGGGAAAGTCTCAAGGGGACTTTTAAAGGGAAACACTTGAGATGTGTGTGTGTGTGTGTGTAAAACATATTTTTGCTGAATTGAAAATGAAGGGAGACTAATATAGATCTACTTCTAGGTTGTTTCCACTCATCAGCTAGCCATATATATATGTATACGTATATATACATATATATATGGACATCTCAGGAATCAAGTGAATGGGCTTTAATTTTCTTTCTTTTTTTTATAAGAGTTTTTATTTACAAATATACAGAACATAAAAGGCAATCGTAACAGTTGACAATTGAAACGTAATACATTACAATATGTCTGGATGAAAAAATATAACAGCTAATAAACATATAGACCTACAAAATTTTAATTTTGTAATAAGTAAAAATGAGCATTGTGAGGAGAGTTGTAAGTCACACCTGAACTCACATATCTGCTGGATGTAATAATACTTGATTATTAACTACCGTAATTGGGTTTCCCAGTTGCTGGGAAAATCAGTTGGGTATGTATGGCTGGACCATAATAAAGGATGAGCACCAAAGAATTGAGGCATTTAAACTATGGTGCTGGAGAAGACTCCTGCAAGTCCCTTGGACTGCAAGGCGATCAAACCAGTCAGTCCTAGAGGAAATCAACCTTTACTGCTCTTTAGAAGGCCAGATCCTGAAGATGAAACTCAAATACTTTGGCCACCTAATGAGAAAAAAGAACTCATTGGAGAAGAGACTAACAATGCGAACGATTGAGGGCAAAAGAAGAAAGGGACAACAGAGAATGAGGTGGCTGGATGGAGTCACTGAAGCAATAGGCATGAGCTTAGATGGACGCCAGAGGATGGTAGAGAACAGGAAGACCTGGAGAAATGTTGTCCATGGGGTCATGATTGATCAGACACGACTTTACAACAATTACCCATAAAACAGAAAACAAAATAAATATAAGAATACAATTAATCTATAAAATTCAAAACCATGAGATGTATGATGGACACTAATTTGGATGGATATTAAAAGGTAATCAAATAAAATCACAAAGAACAGATCTATGAAGATGCTGCTTCCAGCATTTCTTTAAATACTATGGGAATTTACCATGTGAAGCAAAAAAAAAATGGAATCTCATATTTATAAGATTTCTAAGGGTATCTGATTGACTATTATGAAAAAATATGATGCTGAACTAAGATGGGAACAAGACTATTGCATTCATAAGCATAAGGCTGCAAATATTTCTCTGGAATCCCAAGTTCTTAGTTGACACAACAGTTAACACCTACCATTTCTAGAATACTGAACTGTAGTCTCTATAGTTAATAAAATGTGTATAATGTCTTTGGGAAAGGAAAAGATATTGACAAGGAGTGGGAAAGCTAAGACTTCAGTGCAAAGAAGTCAGAAGAAAAGGCAAGCTCCACCAACATCTAATGACTTGCATAAATGTAACTGTTGAGTTTGGCTTGAGATCTAAAAACACTTCTTTGCTGATAATACTGATAGCAAAGCTTGGGGTTTTTTTTATTTCCATTTCACAACTCAACACAACTTTTCTAAAATAAGTAAAGGAGATTAGCAACAGAACTGATAAAAAAGAACAAGCAGAGACATCACAAGTAGTCATGTCTCATATAACAAACTAGTGATACAAATGTTGTGATGTGAAAGACAACTGTTTTAAATGAGGTCAAGAAATATACTGAGAAAAAATTATATTATGGCTCGAAATAATAAGCTATGTTTCTTTTATCCTACATTTATATTACTCTCTTTATAAAAAGAAAACTAGTCTATGGAGAGGGGCGGCATACAAATCTAATAAATAAATAAATAAATAAAATAAATAATACTTTTTCTTACTTCCATATTTAACAAGTTTAGCAATACTTGTAACCTCACAGTTACACCCTGTAGTCTGGAGACAAAAGGAGGAAATTTTCTTTGCAGTACTGCCTGAGGCTAGAGTCTGGGGAGCTCAAACATCTTAAATTTCTGGCAACTAGTGCCAGAAACAACATAGATAAATAAGTTTGTAATCACATCTAAGCTATTATCCCAAATCAAACAGTATTTTGCAAACCCAATGCAATGCCGATGGAGATTCAACCACCACAACACAAGAGCACACAACAGATTTAAACTTAATATTAACCGCTCCAAACATGACTGTAAAAAATATGACTTCAGTAACCGAGTTGTTGAAGCGTGGAACTCATTACCGGACTCCATAGTGTCATCCCCAAACCCCCAACACTTTACCCTTAGATTATCTACAGTTGACCTATCCAGATTCCTAAGAGGTCAATAAGGGGCGAGTACAAGTGCACTAGAGTGCCTTCCGTCTCCTGTCCTATTGCTCTCCTATATCTCCTATACCTTTCTTCTATTCCTATATCTCTTCTTCTATTCTTTCATTGATATGTTTTATTGCTATATCTTCTCTTCTATTTTTTCTTAGATATATTTTACTATGAGTATATCCTCTATAACCTTCATTATGTATTTTACTATGTGTATACCCACTAAAACCCTCATTGTGTATTGGACAAAATCAATCCATCAATCAATAAAATAAAAATAAATAAAGAATCCTAACTTATTTTATTTCTAGAAGGATGTTGCTTGCACAGCTTACCACTATCAACTTTCATATGAGAGATAATAATAGCCATTATTAGTTTCTTCTTTTTTTCTAAGAATACAATGACTTTGGCATTCTAGCTTTGCTCACAGCTTTCTGATGCAGAAAAAAGAGAACTAAGGCAGAGGTGTAAAATCACAGCATCACATGATGTGTCAGGAGGTTTTTCCCCTTTCCTGAACTGGGCGTGGCCATGCATGACGCATCCAGCCTGTTGACAGCCGTGAACCAGTGGTGAAATCTACTTACCTTCCCTACCGTTTCGGTAGTGTGTGCTTTTTCACCCTCTACATATGCAGAGAAGACTTTGCACATGTGTAGAGGGCTAAAAAAAATGGTGGTATTCGGGGATGTGGGCGGAGCCTTGTGTTGCCGCCATTACCAGTTCTCCAAACCACTGGCGTACCCCGCTACTGATACATCCAAACTGGGCCGAACCGGTAGCATTTCACTCCTTCCCTGAACTAAAGATCTAAGTAGTTTCTCTC
The DNA here is from genome assembly GCF_031021105.1 of Erythrolamprus reginae. Lineage (NCBI taxonomy): Eukaryota > Metazoa > Chordata > Lepidosauria > Squamata > Dipsadidae > Erythrolamprus > Erythrolamprus reginae. Next base: position 68,124,202 of record NC_091952.1, read on the forward strand.
TTCCCTCTGAGCTTCATAATTAAAACCCCAAGTTCACCTGCCTATGTTTCCACCTGCAAAAATATAAGCATGTGAATCATGTTCTTCCTTTTCCTTGCTTAAAGCATCCCTGAATTTTGGCAGTTGCTTTCAGCAAATCCAATCCTGTTACAGTAGATCAACCTTGAAGCAAACCACCAAAGTGAGGGGCATTTTAAGCAGGTTCTGGGGTGTTCGACAAATAATTCTCATGTGTCAGACCATCTGTTCTGTCCATTAAGTCCCTGTTTCTCTTCTTACTTGGAGGAGTGTCACAAAGTCATTTGAATTGTTCCTAACAGCTGTAAAAGAATAGAAGCAAGGATGGTGCTGCATAAAGTCACAAAAACATTATGGGAGCAATAAAGGAAATGGAATTAGGAGCAGCATCCTAGTCATAGTTATTGCACATGTCCAGTTATTTGAAAACTGAATAATAGGTTGACTTAATGAATTCTAAATTTTCCCTAAATTGATTCAAAACTTTCCTTATCTAGACATCAGTTTTCAAATAATCGGTCACTCTTAATGTACTAAATATAGATAGTATATTTTGTACACATTTTTCCTGGTATCTACTAACATACTATAGCCCTGTGATTATTTCTAATTTGAGTCCACCTTGTACTCTTGTATAATGTCTTTAGAACTGTAATCATCCTGACAGAAGTTTTGATACAACTATATTATTATGTAGTATTTTCATAAAATTTTGAATTCATCTACCTTAACTAATGAAGAATTAGAACTCTAAATGTGCATTTGCAGACACCTCAGGAATTCACCAGGAAAATTAACTGAGCTTAGATTAAGAATCTCTGCCTTTGTGATAATGACAATGATACAAAAAACCATTATTGTGCAATACAAAAGCATATTTTAAACAACCTATGTGCTCCTGCTACTGACTTCCCTTGTTCATCTTTGTATGGTTTCCAACATTCGGTGAAAATTCACTTTTTTTTTTTTTTGCTACCTGGCTTACAAAGGAAAAGTCTAATACTATCTTCCCCCCAAATTATACACACCATGTTTTCTAAATGTGCGTTTAGCAAACCATTTTATTTATTTATAGACTGATATTACAAACCGAATTATTTGTTTTGTTTTCAAGTCTGAACAGCCTTGTGGCATTATAGCCTTTGCCTTCTCTGCCAAACATACACATATATACAGAGACACTTATACATACATACTGAAATCAATAAGGACAAACTCATATTTTTGCATTTCAAAGGTAGGGTATCCACAGAGAAATTGAGAGGAGATAGATTTGGGGTACTGCCCACACAATATATACTCCTCCCAATCCCAATTTCAAATAGATTATTTTCATATGTGGTATGTAGCCCAGTACGTTTAAGATGGAGGAATGCAAAATATGGTTTGGGGCTCCTTACCTTTTGCCCAGAGAGCAGGTGAAAAGTCCTTTCGGTGGAAACAAATGTAGTGTCTGAGAAATGCAATTTAAAAAGAGGGAGGCTTTAACAAGAGCTCTCCACCCTTATCAGCCACCCTGGATGCTGGATGCCTGATTGGAGGAATGCCAGCAGGGAACAGCTTGGAATGCAAAGCTTTGTTGCTATTTTGACAGGGTCAGCCACAGCCTCTTGTGCAATCCATCTCTCCCCCTCCCTGAGCCCATATAAGCACTGGCTATTGTATGGCCTCCGAGAATTGCTATTTTAAACTTGAGATACCCAAGTGCCCAAGAGTCTGACACAAGCCAGCCAGCTGTCATTCTCGAGTGGCCTGGAACTCTTGATATAGAAGATTTGGCTCTGGGTATAAATCTGAAAAGCCAGGCTATGAGTCCCAAGGCATGCTTTTGTTCTCCGTTAAATGGGACAGCTACTGATGTGATACTGTCTGAAAAGCCTCTTTGGCAAGTACACTATTGTCTCTTTCTTAAAAAAAACAACAACAATGGTAAAAGTATTGAGTGGGAGGAAACGATAAGACTTGAACCAATCAGTTGGATTGGAAACCAAGGATTCCTTGAACTTCCTCAATAAACTCATGGCACTTGTAGTAATCACTTATCTATATTTAACCCGCATCTAAAGTTCACTAGAAATGAAATTCAGAAGGAAAGATTGATATTCTGAATGACATAGAGGACATAGCAAACCACTTATTATTGAAGACCAATGGAGGAATTCCTGATTATTACCTCTAAAGGCCTATATGGCGTATAATAGAATCTGTTTGAGGAGGTCACTTGTTTCCCTAGCAGGACCTAGGAAGTAGACCTTCCTAAAGGTCACTGCACCTACCTTTAGAACATCACATACACACACATTTGTATGGCTCATAACTTGCCCTACTTCAAGCAATCTTTAAAAACTATCATTCTCCCCCCTCCCTTTAATTAAGATGTGTGGAGTAGACATGGCCCTTTACATTGAAATCTGCTGTGGAAAGATGTTAATTTATTCCATTTGGCAATCAATATACTTTAAAAAAAAAACTTTTGTAAAGTTGATGAACATGATTTTGGAGCTAGTCCGCCAAAAGTCTAATCAATCAATCAATCTTTTACTATATAGGAGCTCTAACTAAAGTTTTGTTTCTGCCTCAAACAATGCTGAACTGTTTCAGTTAGTGTTCTTCAAATGTTCACCAATAGGGAATGCTTTCCCACTGACTGTTGAAAAACAACTAAATGTTAATGGATCAAATTTGTTAAAGGATATAGTTAGCCAAGGGGTTAGGTTCTTTGAGCAACAGTTTGTTATGAACCATGTTATAGAAAATGCTGAAGAAGTTTCTCCGCTGAGAAGCAAAATGTCTGCAAAGAAAAAAAAATAGCAAGTCCAATTGCCTCTTGAAAAAGCATCTTTGGGATAACCATGACCTAGATGACTGAGAATCACCTTAGACCAGAGGTCTTCAAACTTGGCAATTTTAAGACTTGTGGACTTCAACTCCCAGAATTCTCCAGCCAGTACAGCTTGCTAGAGAATTCTGGGAGTTGAAGTCCACAAGTCTTAAACTTGCCAAGTTTGTGGACCCCTGCCTGAGACGTTAGATACAAATATTTTCACTTGGATGGCTGAATGAAAGAGGGTCCAGCAAGATCTCAAAATCAAATGCAAGGCTAGACATTGGGTCTGGTCAGCAGATTTAACAAAAAATAAAATCAGAGGACAGATTAATACAATCGGAAGCAAAGTCTGCATATTGAAACAAATGTTATTTATTATATTTATTATGAAAAATGAAAGTCAAATTCAATCCCTACTACTGAATTTAAGTACTATGTGTGCATGGGTGAGGTCTAAATTGTTTAATTATGGCATGCTAATAGGTAGGACAAGTGTCAACCCATAGCCCTGATTCAGTTAAAATTAGCCATGACATTAGTTGCAATCCACTGTACATTTACCTGGGGATAAGACCTTTGGAATGCAGTAGACCTAAATAGATGTATAAAGATTGGCAAATCTTATTGAAAAGATGAACATTCTTTCATTAGTCTTACTGAGTTTCAGTAATAGCTAGGACTGAGCTGAAACAGACATATATATTATAAAAATATTCTTTAAATATAGAATGCATTTTACTATACAAAATAACTCCTTGGCATTTTTTTAGGGAGGAAGGAACATTACTTTTTACATGGTTTTTCCAAAACAAGTTCATCCATATATTCAGGCACATTATACCTTTCTTTTCCCCCAAGATACACAAATTACAGTATTCAGGTAATTTTCTGCTACTTACAGCATTCAGATGAAGCATTTCTGCTTTAAACCTCCTCATGGCTCTGATCAGTTTAGGGTTAAGCACAATTTCCCCATTAAAACATCCCTCTTTTATTCAAATAACATAATTGGATAATAAGATCATCAAGAATAGGCAAAGCTACATTTAGGCAACAATTGCATTTGCTTGGTGCAAACTTAAAGTACTCATCATGGTGGAAGCATAGTTTAAATATGATCCAGTAAAGAAGCCATATGTATTTCATATTTGCTAATAGAACTTAATTTTGGATGATGAGGATGGATGATATAGCAATAAAAAGATAAAAATGGATTATAGAAATATAGTTTTTCCGCCATAGGTCAGTTTTCCCATCCATCAAATCATTTAAGTCATCAAGAGCCCCATTCAATAACAGGCACTGTAGGCATTGGTGGCTAGTAGACAGTCAATATAGATTGTCAGATGGTCAGTTCTATGGAAGAGTAGATCAATAAACTGAGGGATATGGTAGAATTCCAAGAGATCCATGCCTTTTGCTTCAGTGGAGGTAAGTTTTCCTGAGAGTAGCTTGTCTGGTTACCTCTAGAAGGTAAAAAAAAACATTTGATGAATACAGGAAGAGTGCTCATTGAATCTGATTATACAAAACAAATTCAGATCTTTTAGCTGAAAGTCAGTCAGTGGATTTCACAATGAATAGTGATTTGGGGTTTCCCAATTCCTAACTGAAATTGTAAAATCAACACCATATTGGATTTTTAGATACATGTTCATAACAAGAATATTAGTGAAGCAGAGAACGCTATTCTCCCATTTCAGTAATGGTAAGTTCACACATTAATTATAGCAAGTGTGTGCTAATCTGGTTTCTCAACTGCTTGAAGTAAGAGATTAGTGATACTCATGCAGAGATTTGAGGAATTAGAATAGAATTGTTTATTGGACAAGTGTGATTGCACACACAAGGAATTTGTCTTTGGTGCACATGCTCTCAGTACACATAAAAGAAAAGATACATTTGTCAAGAATCATGAGGTACAAGACTTAATTATTGTCATAGGGGTCAAATAAGCAATGAGGAAACAATATTAATAAAAATCTTAAGGATACAAGCAACAAGTTACAGTCATACAGTCATAAGTGGGAGGAAAAGGATGATAGGAATGATGAGAAAAACTGGTAGTAATAGTAATGCGGACTTAATAAATAGTTTGACAGTGTTGAGGGAATTATTTGTTTATTTTTACGAGGTGGTCCCCGCCGGGGCTTTGACGTCACAGAGACGTCACTTCCTGGCTTTTGGTGTGGAGGCTGGGGGAGTGGGGGCGGGGATTCCCCTCTTCCTGTCACCGCACCCCTCCCCTTTGAAATTGGAAGGAGGATGGGCACACGTGGTGTGTGTGGGGAGCGTTTCTCCATTGGGAAAGTAAGACAGTGGCAAGTTTCTCGGCGGGACCACCTCGGCGGCGGGTTTAACGCACCGAGAAACTTTTAAGAGGGGCGGAGGCAGGCAGAGGGGAATCCCCTGCCCCCACTCCCCCAGCCTCCCCACGATGGGATTCCGGGGGTGGGGCTTTGATGTCGCAGAGACGTCACTTCCTGGCCAGCCGAGGCGACCAAACACCGAATGCGACCTTGAACTTTGACCAAAATTTCAAAAAAAATTGGGTTCGGGTTCGGCATACCGAACACTGCAAAATTCGGTATGGACCCGAATTGTGTGAGTTTGGTTCGCCCATCACTAACCATTTTTGTAGTGTTACACTAAGAACAATGAGAAAGAAGATCAGGATACAGCCTTTATTATGAAGCAGAATCAGAATAAAGAGAGATTTATATCCATGGATTCAATCACAAAGAGATAAAACATTTGTCCTGAATAATTCTATTTATTTATGGTTTTATATAACATAATTCTACAGGACTCGATATGGTTTACAAAATAAGGAGATACTTATAATACTTATAATAATATTTATACAGACTAATAATCTTCCTAAAAGGAATCACATACTGTACCTCTAGGCTTCAAATATTAACTTCTTGTTATCAGACATGGACCCAGATACAGTGTTGAACAACATATCCCAATTTCATCAATCATTTCATCCCACTGTACTCCAGTTTCAGCACTTAGTGAGTGAATCTGAAGTGTTAGTTTTCCAGGGCAGAAGATCATTCTAATGAATCCATATACAGTGATCCCTCGATTTGCGCGTTCTCGGTTAGCGCGAAACGCTGCAACGCGGTTTTTCAAAAAATATTAATTAAAAAATAAGTCCGCGTTTTTTTTCCTACACCACGGTTTTTCCCGCCCGATGACGTCATACTGATTGCTGATTGGTGAGAGGAAGGAAGGAGGGAAGGAGGGAGGGAGAGAAGGGAAGGAGGGAAGGAAGGAGGGAGGGAGAGAAGGGAAGGAGGGAGGGTTGCCATTGCCATTGCCGCCAGCGCTGCCCCAAGAAAGCCGGTGAGAGGAAGGAAGGAGGGAAGGAGGGAGGGAGAGAAGGGAAGGAGGGAAGGAGGGAGGGTTGCCATTGCCATTGCCGCCAGCGCTGCCCTGTGGGTAGCGGCGAGGAGCCCGGAAAAATCACCATTGCATTGCCAGCCTCCGAACTTGCGTCGCTCCACCTTCTGCGCATGTGCGGCCATGGAACAAAGGGTGCGCATGCGCAGATGGTGTTTTTACTTCCGCATCCAGTATAACGCGGAAATCGGTTAGCGCGGGAGGTCTTGGAACGTAACCCCCGCGCTAACCGAGGGATCACTGTACAGTGGTACCTCATGATACGAACCCCTCGCCATACGAACAATCCGAGATACGAACCCAGGTTTCGGAAATGTTTTGCCTCTTCTTACGAACTTTTTTTGTCTTATGAACCCGCACCCGCTGCTGAGAAGCCTCACCGCCCGGCTGTCGCTTTTTGAAACAGCCGGGGGGCTTCTCAGCATCCTCCTGAACCCGAACGCCAAACCCGAACTTCCGGGTTTGGCGTTCGGGAGGCCACCGAGAAGCCCCCCGGCTGTTTCAAAAGGTGACAGCCGGGTGGCGGGGCTTCTCAGCGGCCACCCAAACCCGAACTTTTTCCGAACTTCCGAGTTCGGCATTGGGATAACGCTGGGAAGCACCCGGCTGGTTTTTTCCATTGCATGCATTAATTCATTTTACATTGTTTCCTATGGGAAACAATGTTTTGTCTTACGAACTTTTCGCCTTACGAAACTCCCCTGGGAACCAATTAGGTTCGTAAGACGAGGTATTACTATACAATGGTACCTCTACCTACAAACGCCTCTACTTATGAACTTTTCTAGATAAGAACCAGATGTTCAAGATCTTTTTGCCTCGTTTCAAGAACCATTTTCCACTTACAAACCCGAGCCTCCAAAACTGTAACCGGAAAAGGCAGCCTCCATGGGGCCTCCCTAGGAATCTCCTGGAAGGAAACAGGGCCGGGAAAGGCAGGGAGAAGACTCCATGGGGCCTCTCTAGGAATCTCCTGGGAGGAAACAGGGCTGGAAAAGGCAGGGAGAAGCTTCCATGGGGCCTCTCTAGGAATCTTCTGGGAGGAAACAGGGTCTCCACCCTCCCTGTGGTTTCCCCAATCACACACATTATTTGTTTTTACATTGATTCCTATGGGAAAAATTGCTTCTTCTCACAAACTTTTCTACTTAAGAACCTGGTCATAGAATGAATTAAGTTCATAAGTAGAGGTACCACTGTATAGAATATCCAATTAACATCTTATTTGATTGTTGTTTAATCCAGGGGTTCCCAAGCTTTTTGATTTCGCAGACTGGTGGTGCTAGTTTTGGCAGTTTCGGAGGTGGAAAGGGAATGGTTTTGCGTGCACAATCTAAATGTTGCCCCTGTATAAATGAAGCTTGCCATTTTGACGGTCCAGTTCCCAATGGGCCACTTCCTCTAGTGGTCTGTGGCCCAGAACTGTGGACTCTTGGTTTAGCAGTCCATTATTAGCAGAGTGATAATAATGTTCTGATGAACTAAAATGTTCATGAATATTGCTTGCGCATATGTTCAGGTATACTGAGACGAAATCATTTTCATACTCATCACAGGCCCAGCAAGTCATTTTATGTCAACTCCTAACTCTTTTCATCCTTACCTTGGATTTCCTTCACAAACCATCAGATCAGTTTTCCAACTAACTCCCCTGTATGGTCTTCCCAGTTCTCTGAACGTCCTGCAGAAAGATAAAACATGGGGGCTTAAAATATTCCATTTATAGATAACAGGCACTGATATACTGTAGGTAGTGGCAAATTTATTCAGTGACAGTTCAAAATTATGATGGTGCAGAACAAATAGTGCTTACAACCTGTTCTTGGAGTTCCAGCCACACTAGCACCCTTGTGGAGTGGGTGCTTGGTAACTGGTTCATACTTTGTGACCAGTCGCAGCATGTTACAATCGTGTTTATCATTTGTACCCTTCTCCACTAGCTTTCCCCAAAAGTTACTTTGAAGCTGATGAGGAAGATAATAAGGTATGGGGATTAGTTTCATCCACTCATGGACACACCCTTCCTCTGTCACTCTGCATTCTAGACATGCACTGTGCCAATCACTCCTGCACCCCGTTTCTTTCTTTCTTTCTTTCTTTCTTTCTTTCGTTCCTTCCTCCTTCTTCTCTCCCTTCCTTTTCTTCTCCCCTTTCTTTTTCTGTCCTTCCTCCCATCTTCCTTCCTTCCTTCCTTCCTTCTTTCCTTCCTTCCTTCCATCTTTCTTTTTTCTTTCCTTCCTTCCTTCCTTCTTCTCTTCCTTCCTTTTCTTCTCCCTTTTCTTTTTCTGTCCTTCCTCCCATTTTCATTCCTTTTTTCCTTCCTCCCATCTTTCTTTCTTTCCTTTTTCTTTCCTACTTCCCTCTCTTCCCTCCCTCCTTTCTTTTTTTCTCTGTCTTTCTTCCTACCATCTCCCTTCCTTCCTACCTTCTTTCTTTCTTTCTTTTTCCTTTTCCTTTTTCTTCTTTCTCTCCTTTTTCTGTCTCCCTTCCTATCATCTTTCTTTTTCTTTCTCTATTTCCTGTTTCTTTACTTGTTTCCTCCCCTCCTTGTTATTTGCTTGCCCTTGCAAGAAGAATTTCTGTATTCTGTATAAGGAAAGAAAAGGGAAAGAAAGAAAGAAAGAAAGAAAGAAAGAAAGAAAGAAAGAAAGAAATGATATCCCCAAACAATTCACTACATAATGTCTTCGATGCTGCCCTGGACACAACACTGAGGAATACGATGGAGCTAGAAGTATCAGGTAAGATGTCCATTCCTTGCCTCTTAGCACCCGCATAAGGCATCCCACCTCCCCAAGGGAGCGGTACCGCTCACTTTGGGAACCATTGCTTTAGGGGATTTCCTGTTTAATGAGCTGGACTAAATTGGAAGTCCTCTAGCTCACATAATGGGATAGCATTCTAATTCTTTAACTCTTAAGAGCAGGAAACAGAATTTCATTTTTAACGTGGATCAGTGTGTTCACAGTTTTAAAAAATGGCAATAAAATTTATCTTAAATCTTAGCTTACTAAAGCCTTTCTCATACCTTGTCTCCTTCATTCGTTTTGGATTCCTGAGTTCGACTTATCCAGAGATTTATTCGGGATGAGACTTTTCCTGGGATCCTCAAACTTTCCTATCCATAAGAGAATAGAGAGAATATTTAACCACACAGTGAGAAGAATAGACAACATATCACTCTTTCTAATATTGAGAAATTTAAGGTTCATTCAATTTGACAGATAATAAGCAAACATGAAAATATAAATTGAAAAATACCTATGGAAATTATAGCAGTACAGGCCAGCAGCTTTTTCTTTTGTTCTTTGTTCTTTCAAACAAAAAAGAACTTGTTTGATCTAAGAACATGTAAGATCTAACTAGCTAAGAACTAATGACCTTAAGAATATGGTTTTAGAAATTTCTAAATAGATTCAACTTTTTACTTTTCCCAGCAAAACAAGGCTCTATGTTCACTCCAGAGCAGATAAATCATAGCAATAAATTGTACAAACACATATTATGTAGTACTCCAGTAAAAAAATAAAATCATAACCCTCTCTTTTCTTAATTTTACTACTGACTATTATGTTGATGTTCCAAGTTACTTGCATGATAAAAATATGGAACAATGTTTTTAATTGTGTTTCCCACATATAGCCCTGGACTCTGCTGTAGTCTCCTATCATAAATTAACCAGGCTTGGCCTTGTTTAACGTTTAAGACAACTGGCAACTAGATACTGCCTTTTGTTCCAATCTGCTTAGATTGTTTACCCAGAACCCTAACCATTTATTTTTTTTTTAAATCAAAGGAATAGTCATAAGTCTACAGGCACCTGTGCTGAAGTGAATTACTGTATGCAGCTTCCAAAACAAGAGGCAAAAAATGACACATAAGGATGTAACTTGTATAACTATTTGAACTATTTTTTATGGTGAGATGAACATTTAAAAATACTGAGTTTAATTTAAATTGAAAACAATTACAGCAGAATTGGAGAAGACGATGTGAAGGAATTTAGAGGGATGGGAAAACAGAAACTGATAAAGTGACTGGGAATAATGTCCCTGTGACCATGTTTGCCCTAAAAAATGTACAGTGAGTGAAGATTTGGAATCGACTTTCAAGATTTTTGCTACTCTAATTGTCTACTTATTGACTTGTTGGTGGCCAACTTTAAAAATTGGCTCTTTTGGGGGGTTCTTAGAAACATAGAAACATAGAAGTCTGACGGCAGAAAAAGACCTCATGGTCCATCTAGTCTGCCCTTATACTATTTTCTGTATTTTATCTTAGGATGGATATATGTTTATCCCAGGCATGTTTAAATTCAGTTACTGTGGATTTATCTACCACGTCTGCTGGAAGTTTGTTCCAAGGATCTACTACTCTTTCAGTAAAATAATATTTTCTCATGTTGCTCTTGATCTTTCCCCCAACTAACTTCAGATTGTGTCCCCTTGTTCTTGTGTTCACTTTCCTATTAAAAACACTTCCCTCCTGGACCTTATTTAACCCTTTAATATATTTAAATGTTTCGATCATGTCCCCCCTTTTCCTTCTGTCCTCCAGACTATACAGATTGAGTTCATTAAGTCTTTCCTGATATGTTTTATGCTTAAGACCTTCCACCATTCTTGTAGCCCGTCTTTGGACCCGTTCAATTTTGTCAATATCTTTTTGTAGGTGAGATCTCCAGAACTGAACACAGTACTCCAAATGTGGTCTCACCAGCATTCTATATAGTGGGATCATAATCTCCCTCTTCCTGCTTGTTATACCTCTAGCTATGCAGCCAAGCATCCTACTTGCTTTCCCTACCGCCTGACTGCACTGTTCACCCATTTTGAGACTGTCAGAAATCACTACTCCTAAATCCTTTTCTTTTGAAGTATTTGCCAACACAGAACTGCCAATACAATACTCAGATTGAGGATTCCTTTTCCCCAAGTGCATTATTTTACATTTGGAAACATTAAACTGCAGTTTCCATTGCTTTGACCATTCTTAATCTTTACATGGGAATAGTTAATCTGGTGAATTCACCTGACCATACATTTCCTAGATATCTGATTCTTTCCAGCAATATGTTTCTTGGTAAGATCAGTTTTTACCTTACGGACAAAAGTGGAAGGCTCATTCTGGACAGGGAGAGTGGCTTCAAAGATGCTACGTCTGCTTGCCACACCCTCCGAAGCTGTTTTGAAGTTTCTCCGAATAGGTGAAGACACCTTAATGGATCCCGCCCTCTAGGAATAAGACAAGAATCAGGTAATATAAGAAGTTCAGCTGGCACAATCAGGAGAGAAACAATTTCTTTCTCGCTAAATAAAAGTATTATGAATATATATTCCTCTTTCTTTTAGCTTTTTATCCACATATATACCACGAAGTTAAGGCTAGGAACTTTTCAGGGTAAAGACTTATTTGTTCCTTTTATTCACTTCATTTTGGAGTTGTATAAATGTCTGAAGAACCACATTTTCTACCACCATGTTTACCTGGACAGCAGATGTATATCTTTCTAGCTTCTCCTCAAGTTTGGCTGTGTTTGCTGGAAGCCTCACACTGGCACTAGTAAAAGAGATGCAAAGAAATCACAATTAATTTTCTAAGTCTCAGAAAGAATCCGTAGCTCTTACAGTAATCACAGAGAACAATATTCATCAAGATAAACATTTATTCCTCTGATTAAACTTGCAAAGCAATCTAATCAGAGGTATCTGAAGGGTATAGTAGATAAATTTACAAGGGTGGACACAATGACTGTGATCAAATGTTGCCCTGTTTGGTTTTTTTTTTACGCAAATGCATCAGACAGATAAAATTAGAAACACAGAAGATTGATGGCAGAAAAAGACCTCATGGTCCATATAATCTGCCCTTATACTATTTCTTGTATTTTATCTTAGGATGGATATATGTTTATGCCAGGCATAAACATATATCCATCCTAAGATAGGCAGAGCTTCAATTGAACTGTTATGATTACTAGGGATTACTTGTTTATAGGGATTATGGATCAAAAAATGGGGAAAAATTATTACATTATACAATATATCTTGACTGCAGCAAGATATTCCCACTAGTGCGATCCAATTTGCGTGCAACAGTTCTGTTGCCATCTTTGCTGGTCTGTGCACAGTACCACCCCCACCCCCCAATTTTCAGTGCATCTTTTGTTCTCTGAGCATACGCAGAAGGAAAATCATCCCTCTGCTCATGCTCGGAAGCAAAATCATTTTGGGGAGACTCATGTGCGCGAGTGTAGTGAGCACACCTGTAGGAAGGTAAGAGGAACCACCCCTGGGAATGTGTATGGTTAGGAGGAAAGCTCTAAGTGCTACCTTACTACAGAAATCTTTATGGGAAGCTCCATTGTTTTACTTTTGGATCTAATCATCTAATCCAACTATAATTGCCAATCTGACTTGAAGTACTGAGTTTATGAAATATATATAATATATATTTATTAGATTTGTATGCCACCCCTCTCCGAAGACTCCGAAGAAATGCCCAAATGCAGATAGATAAAACTCCATCAAACTGCTGAATTGATCTGAGGATTTGATTTGAGTGAACACCCTTTGATAAGAAGATTTAAATAAAAACTGCACAGAGCCTAGAGCAGTGTTTCCCAATCTTGTCAACTTGAAGATGTCTGGACTTCAACTCCCAGAATTACCCAGCCAGCTTTTGCTGGCTGGGTAATTCTGGGAGTTGAAGTCCAGATTTCTTCAAGTTACCAAGGTTGGGAAACACTGGCCTAGAGGAATATTTACAGCCCCAATTTGCAGCAGATTCTGCCTCCAGTGGCCTCTACAATAGGAACAGCTCTTAAAATTTGTAAAAGAAGCTTAATGTATGCTAAAGAATATTTGACCATGTTACAAATCCAGAAGCTTCTTCCTTTAAACAAAACAAAATTAAAATCAAACAGTAAAAGTAACAGAATACTTTCTATTTCAGATAGACATCTATTGCACATAGATATCTAATGCTAATGCTATTGTATTTGTATTTGTATTTATTGGATTTGTATGCCACCCCTCTCCGCAGACTCGGGGCGGCTAACAACAGTAATAAAACAGCATATAACAATAATCCAATACTAAAAACAGTTTAAAAACCCATTATTATAAAAACCAATCATACATACAGACATACCATGCATAAAATTGTAAAGGCCTAGGGGGAAAGTGTATCTCAGTTCCCCCATGCCTGGCAGCAGAGGTGGGTTTTAAGCAGCTTACGAAAGGCAAGGAGGGTGGGGGCAATTCTAATCTCTGGGGGGAGTTGGTTCCAGAGGGCCGGGGCCGCCACAGAGAAGGCTCTTCCCCTGGGCCCCGCCAAGTGACATTGTTTAGTTGACAGGACCCGAAAAAGACCCATTCTGTGGGACCTAACTGGTCGCTGGGATTTGTGCAGCAGAAGGCGGTCCCTGAGGTAATCTGGTCCAGTGCCGTGAAGGGCTATTGCTATTGCTATTCAGGTGTTGTCCTTCTATCACACTGGTGTCAAACTCGATTGCATCAGGGTTCTGTTTGACCTTGGGGGGCTGGGGTGGAGGGGCCAGGATGGATGTGGCCAGATGAATGTCACTCCTGTCGGGGTTGCCTATGGTGACCTGAACGCTCCACCAGCAAAAACAGGCCCCCAATCTCCATTTTCGGCTGCCACGGCCTCCTGCAACAGCCGAAAACTGAGCTCAGGAGCCCATTTTCATTGGCAGAAGTACTGTGGGCGGATCCTTCTCTCGTTTTCAGGGCAGCCCCGTGGTCCAAATCTAAATACCCCACGGGCCAAATCTGGGCCCCAGGTCTTGAGTATGACAACCCTGTTCTATCACAAAGTTGGGGCAAGAATGAAAACATTATTAAGGAAATGCAGTGTTGCATTAATATCTACTTACCTTCTGCTTAAAGCCTCTTCTTGTCTTTCTTTCCCGGGAACAACCTAAAAGCAGAAGAAAGAGAGAGCAAGAATCAGGGTTTTGCATGTTAAATAATTATGGGGAATAAAGGAAAATTTTAGTAAGTATTGTTCATTCCACCCAAACCCCAACTGGAAAGACTCTGTTGCAGGGGGCGGGGGAAACCTTAGCTGAAAAGATTAAATGGGTACAGGGAAACCACGTCACAAAAAGAATCACAACGCCATGTGCAGAAGAATAGATATGGACTAGATGTTGAAATGGACATCTTTGGTAAATATTTCAAAAGATTAAAAATCTCTTAAATATTAAGAATGGACTGAAAGTCTTCCATTTCTCCGATTTGGAAAATATTTCTTGGCTCTCACATTTTACATTCTGCCCCTATGAAGATATCATCCTAACCTCAGCTCCTATGAAGGAAGATGAGACTTATATCACTGATCCTATCCACAACACTATATGGCTACTCAGCACCAACTTGCCTGATGTCCAAAACTGGGGAACAGAGGAACTGGGAAGTTTCCAATTGCATGAGAATATACATAATATCCCCTACAATAACGGTGCATAAATGGACTTCCATACTTTTGAATAGTAACCCCATATTGTCCTAAAAATTGTTCCCAAAGTATGTTTATTTGAGGTTGTCCTGGGGAATGTTGGTTGTATTTAGTTTTCATTAAGTTTATTTTTTTTCAATCTGTTTTTATTGATTTTCCACATTTTACATATCATAACATTTCTTTTGAGCAGATCTACAGCCTTTTATATATATTATTGTTATATTTATACAATTTGTACATCATTTTACAGTATTTTCTAATTCTATATCTTCACCCCACATTTTATCTTCGATTTCTATAGTTAGTCCATTTATACCACTTTTCCCAAATTTTGTATTGGTCTGAGTCCTTTTGTCCTCTAAGTTCCATGTTTAATTTGTCCATTTATGCCCAATCACATATCTTCTTTATTATCAAACTTAGGGTTCCTCCAGCATTGTGCATGTACAGTCCTAGCAGCTGTAGTGATGTACAAAATCAGATACTTGATACTTTTAGCATATTGCCTTTTATATATACCTAATAAAAAAGTTCTGGAGAAGATTCTATTGTTATTCCTAATAATTCTTCACTTTGAGACACAACTGCCATGTATTAAAGAAGATGCCCTGCTCTTTTTTGCATCAAATTAGAATTTGGATATTTTTAGCCAATTGTGCAGAGCCAAATGCCAGCGATAGAACATTTTATAATGATTTTCTTCATTTGATGCCAATTTTCTATTCCAGATTTGTTCCCAGTTGGCCAAACGTATATTGTGTCCCATATTTTTTGCCCATGCAATCATTGACCCTTTTACTATACCTTTGGCCCTATCAAATTATAACAAATAAATGTATATTATCTTCTGGGTCTGTCAAGAGTTTATCTAATTGTTGAGTTTCCATTTCAATTCTAATTCCTTCACTATCTTTTTTGTGTCTTGATTGGAGTTGGAGATAGGGCCACCAATCAATAATTATATCTTGATTTTCCAAATCATCTCTACTTTTTAATTTGACCATTTTAGTTGCATCTATCACATTTGGGGAAATCATTGCCTCCATAGTGGACAACCCATTAGGAATTTTCAGGTAATGTTTTTTTTTCCACATCTTGTCAAATTTCTATCAGGGAGTCTCTAATCGTATGTCTGTGGAGACATTATTTTGGTTTATTTTAATTATCCCATAAAAATGCAAGCCATCCTAGTTTTCATTAAGTTTAAATATAGATCAAATATAATCAAAATCAATTTTCCCTTGGTTATACATACAATATTTTGGAAGGTTCAGAGATTAGCCCAGAGACATACAAAGGTTGGGTAATTTTACCCTCTGCAATTATCTGCACTTGATATGTAAAAAATATTGTAGTGGTAGTTGTGCAGCCTTATTTCCTTTGTGCAAGTAGAATATTGCTTGTGTTATTGCCATAGAGACCTTTTCATAATTTGTAATAAATCCTTACCCGGAATGATATTGTCCTTGGACTCATCCGGCTGAATGAGCTACTATAGGTAATCCGCGGTTCAGAAATCAATATAGGGGCATCCAAACCTTCTTGACCAGAGGGACACCTTATAGTTTTAGCATTTGCTTTGGGAATAGCTTTTTCGGTGACCTGGAAAGGAAATATGAACCAAGGAAGCTCAAGGCGGAGAACTGAGAAAATAGCAATAGTACTCAGATTAAATACCACTTTAGAGTGCTTTACATTCCTCTCTAGGCAGTTTACAGAGTCAGCATATTGCCCCCAACAATTTGGGTCCTCATTTTACTCACCTTGGAAGAATGGAAGTTTGAGTCAACCTCAAGCCTAGTGAGATTTGAACTGCAAAATTGCAGGCAACCGGCAGGCGGCAGAAGTAGCCTGTAGTACTGCACTCTAACCACTGCGTCACCTTGTGGCTTTTTCACCACAAGCATTTTTAATAAAAATTGGAAATAAATTCTTCTGACCTCTGTAAGACTGTTACACTAGTGAGTACATCTATTTACATCCTACAACATATTTAAGAAATGATCTCATTACCCCGGGACCGTCTTCTGCCGCACGAATCCCAGCAACCGATTAGGTCCCACAGAGTTGGCTTCTCTGGGTCCCGTCGACTAAGCAATGCTGTCTGGTGGGACCCAGGGGAAGAGCCTTCTCTGTGGTGGCCCCGGCCCTCTGAAATCAACTTCCCCCAGGGATTAGGATCGCCCCCACCCTCCTTGCTTCTGAAGACCCACCTTTGTCACCAGGAAAGGGGAAACTGATACACCCCTAGCTATTACGATTTATGTATGGTCTGTTAGGTTGTGTGATTGTTTTCTTTTTATAATATGGTTTTTAAATTGTTTTTATTATTTATTATATTTGTATGTTGTTGTGAGCCGCTCCGAGTCTCCGGAGAGGGGCGGCATACAAATCTAATAAATAATAATAATAAATTATTTTTAACATTAGATTTGTACATGGTGTATTGTTGTTGTGAGCCACTCTGAGTCCTCGGAGAGGGACGGCATACAAATCTAAATAATAATTATTATTATTATTATTATTATTATTATTATTATTATTATTATTATTATTATTATGTCAGTACAACACAGCAAACAAGATCACTATGCTGGATTTCGTATTTCATCACCAGTCAGGCGCTTCCCAAGCAACTAGTACTGCGTGATGTAGCGGCGAATTATATTTGCCGATCCCAGTAAAGCGGCCTTTTGCAATTGACAGATAGAGATTTTGTCAATTCCGATGGTTTTCAAATGTCCGCTGAGATCCTTTGGTACTGCGCCCAGCATGCCAAGTACCACTGGGACCACGTTCACTGGCTTATGCCAGAGTCATTGCAGCTCAATTTGTAGATCTTCGTATTTCACTAATTTCTCTAGCTGCTTCTCCTCAATTCTGCTGTCTCCTGGGATTGCGATGTGACAGCAGAATTGAAGAGAAGCAGCTAGAGAAATTAGTGAAATACAAAGATCTAAAAATCGATTATTGTTTATTTATTTATTTATTTATTTATTTATTATTTAGATTTGTATGCCGCCCCTCTCCGAAGACTTATTGTTATTGTTATTGTTATTGTTATTGTTACCTCTTCTAGGTTTTCTGAGAAAAAGTTCTATGTACGAAGGTTTCATTGCAAAGTATAGATCAGTGATGGCGAACCTTAGGCTTGCGTGCCAAAATGGAGGGTGCTATAGCACGCGTGATATGCCCACACCCCTTTCCCTCCCCCCATATATGTGCATCTCCCGCACTCCTCCCTGTACATGCACCCAGTCCTTTTGGAAGCCTGGTAGGTGGAAAAAAATGCCCAAATGGGCAAACCAGAAGTTCCGGAAAATGCATTTCTGTGTTGCCATTGTGCTGTTTTTTGTACTCTGGAGGATTCAGGCAAGCTTCCTGAAGCTCCAGAGTACAAAAAAACCAGCAAATGGGCAAACCGGAAGTTTGGAAAACACACTTCTGGTTTGCCCATTATGCTATTTTTGCACTCCAGGGCTTCAGGAAGTTCCCCTGAACCTATCAGAGTGCCAAAAACAGCACAATGGCAAACCGGAAGTGCGTTTTTATGAACTTCCAGTTTGTCCATTGGGGGATATATATTTTTTTTTGCCTCCAGAACTTCCCAAGAGGACAAATGGCCTTTTCCAAAGCCTAAAATCAGCTGGCCAGCACATGCATGCATGCTGGAGCTGAAACAACAAAGCCCCGCATGCTCTTCAATATGGTTTTGTGTGCCACCTGTGCCACACATGCCATAGGTTTGCCATCACAGGTATAGACTTTGTAAATCTGGTATGGTACAGAATGTAAGGGCTAGGCTATATATGGCTATGAAATGAATTTCCAGCAAGGAGTTTTAGCCTTTTGGCAGAAGGAAGGGATACTTTAGCACTTCTGTAAAACACTTCCATATTGTTTAAAGCTTTTTTAGGCTTTTACAAATCTCCCAAAATTGTTATTTTATTATATGCATTGCTAAATTGTGTACTATAATTTTATCCTTTGAGCAGCAGAAAGTAACAGTGTTAGTTGGATCTTTCTAAATATAATTAAGATAAATGATTAATTGTATTAAACAAACATCCACTCATAACAGTGGACAATTTGACTTTTGATATCTCTTAAACCAGTGTTTCCCAACCTTGGCAACTTGATGATATTTGGACTTCAACTCCCAGAATTCCCCAGCCAGCATTCGCTGGCTGAGGAATTCTGGGAATTGAAGTCTAAATATCTTCAAGTTGCCAAGGTTGGAAAACACTGTCTTAAACCAATAGTAGACCTCTTTTTTTTCTGATCCCAAACACCTTTGCACAATTTTGATCTATGGCAACTTCATGGAATAATCAATAATCTTGTCATAATCTCCAAAGCCCAAATATGGGTTTTTGATAATATCTGACATCCTTTCAGCATCCTTAGCATCAATTCTTAATGAAAAACCTTACAAGATTTTGAGACTGGATTTCTCTAACATAGGGGTAATAGGTAACCTTCTTGTAAAGTTAAGACGCTGCGTGTTGCTTAATCCAGCCTTAGGCCATGTCTGCTCAGCTATTTCTTGATCCTTTAACCCTGCTGCTGAATGAAGCTGCCAACTTCGATATGAGCAATAACACCAGGTATTCAATTTACTCCATATCTAATTTGCATCTTTGCCCAATTAACTTTTCATCAAACTTTCTCTGTCCTCGTAAAATACCAAGACTAAGTACCTGTGGTGCCTCAGAAGCAGGTGTGGCTACAGCAGGATGAGTACACTTTCTAGCTCTTGGCTGAATTTTCACCTCAAGCCGGCTGATGCTTTTACGTTCCCAAGAAACTGGTTGAGGTTCCTGGGAAGCCACGTCATTCTGGGTCACAGCCAGTCTCTGAGATTCACATGTGCTCGGGACCTTCTCCTCCTCTCTGAAGACCTGATCCTCATCTGTTTTGAGGTCCTTTTCATGCTTCAAGGCTTCGTGTTGCTCCAGTGGGATCTCCTCTTTTTCTTGACTCTGGATTGGATGGCTTTCTTCTATAACCTCCTTTGGCTGAATGAGAATTTCACATTTTTCTGCTCTTCCGTCTTCTTTGGATGATTCTGGAGGAGATGTGGGATTCTCTTCAGGAGGTTCCTTTTCAAATTTCTTAGTACTCACTAGTATTTTCTTCTCTTGTTTGATATTATTAAAAAACTCTGCTCTCCTCCTTACTCTCCTGCCTTCCAGTTTATTTACTGAAACTGGTTCAGCCTTCTCATTTTTCAGTGCTGAATTTTCCAAACTAAGGATCTTTTCTTCTAAGGAATTATAAACCCTAGGGAAAAAGAAGGCAACATTTGAACAGCAACTAGATGGCACTAGAGGTTAAATTTTCATGATTCACAGGAATGAGATTTACAAATCGAGTAATAAATAATTTCATAGGTCCTTCAGGGCTGTAATAGAGGCAGTTTTGTATTCATATGACTTGATTTTTTCATAAATTTGAAGTAGCTACTTTTATATAAGAAAGATGCATAGAGATTAAATAAATTGAATAAATAAATAAAATTCAAATAATTGAAAAGTATTGTCCTGAAAATCCTTGCTAGTTACTAACAACCAGCAGCAACTTTTCAGAGTTAGCCAATCTATTCTGCACTGAATATAATAATCTTAGTTAGTGTGGCATAGAACAGAAAAAATACGAAATAATACTGTCCTGCATTAATATATCCATTCTCTCTATTTTCCAAATTATCTACAAACATAGATTGGAATCTTGAGTTACTCCTCCATTCATGAAAGGTAAAGAAACATTGTTCCCAAAGGAATTTACAATTTTGAGTAAGCAGTAATGGGCAGCCAAAAGTTTTACTGCCACACTGTGGGTGTGGCTTATTTTGTGGGTGTGGCTTATTTTGTGGGTGTGGCTTAATGGACATGTGATTGAGTAGGAGTGGCTTGCCGGCCATGTGACCAGGTGGGAGTGGCTGGAACGATTCTCATCGTTCAAGTGAACTGTTAAGTCCTCGACTGACAACCTTACCAGTGTTGCTTGCTGGGGTGACAATTTGCTTCGTGTTTGTGCTCTCCTTCCTGGGTCGCCCCCCCCCACCTCAGGCTGGATAGCTAGGCGAATGGGTGCTTCCAGAAGCATAAATGCTGCCAATGCCACTTCCACCCATGCCTTCTGCTTGCACCTCAGGTGGGAGGTGGCCGTGTGAGGCTGGAAGGGAGCCGGGCAGGAGAGAGGGAAGCTCGTCTGAGGCCAGGAAGGAGGAAAGAGGGAAAAAGCAAGGAGTGCAGCAGCAGCAGCAGGGGGGGAAAGGAGAGCCAAGCCGAGACCAGTAATCCAGGAAGGATCAGATGGAGCTGCACACGCATCTTCATTTCTGCTGGTGGAACTGCATTCCACCCCAACCTGCCTGGTGCCCACCTCTGCCTGTAAGGGTTAGAAAAGGGAGAGGATTTGGAAACCTGAATTCTAGTTTTCTTATGGGGAGGTATCCAAAGCATAATCTGGTTCCATTTAATCTATACCTAACTCCCTAAATCTCAATCCCTTCATAAAATAATATTAGCTCAAACAAACCGAAAGACATTGTCTTTTTTCAAAATCATTAGAATTGGCTTCAATTTCCAAGTAGTGTGCACAAGGAAAACACGTCAGCTCCACAACAGCCCAACCTACAAATATAGATACCTGTTTGATGTCTTACGGGTCACATTCTGTGCTGTGCTGGAAGCTTCTTCCTCCTTTGTTTCAGAAGTGGAACTCAGTTGCCTATGTCTTCGCCTGCGTTCTCTCTCCAGCTCCTCTTCATCCTCAGCTGACCATTGTTGAGCCATGCTGGAGGGGTGAAAATGGGTGGGGGGACAAGAAAAATGTCAGTAATCAGTGTAGGAAAAAAAGAGGCTCTCAGAACAGAATGATTTTTATCACACCACTCAGTGATGGTGGTAGCATGTGCACAGGCCTCTAGACCTGTGTAGGCCCTTTGGGCTGTTTTTTGCTCTTACCAAGGTTTAGGAAAGCTTCTTGAAGCCTGGAGACTGCAAAAAATGGAAGCAAACTTCTGGTTGGTCCGTTGGCCCATTTTTCACTGTCCCCATGATTCAGGAGGCATTTCTGAAGCTTGGGGAGAATGAAAACTGCCAAAAAGAAGGCCAGCATGCACATATGTGCTGGAGCTGACATAAGGCAATGCCTTGTGTATCCTCAGATATGGCTCCATAGGTTCGCCATCACTGCACTAACTCATTTAGATCCCATATGTATCTGAAATAAGATGAGCTGATAGTCTTTCTCAACTTTCCTCTGATCATAGAGATTGTTTTTAAAAGTCTTGATGTAAGTCTTGGGCTTATGCACCAAGAAAAATTCCTTGTGTGTCCAATCACACTTGGCCAATAAAATTCTATTCTATTATTCTTCTTCTTCTAAAAGCGTGTAGAGATTTGTTTGTTTTCATCTAAAATATTGGAGGAGAAAATACCAAAGCCAATAATCATATATTACAACCTTTCAATTTTCTCAAGTAAGTTATATTACTAGAGTTGGAAGGGATCTTGTAGGTCATCTAGTCCAACTCCCCACTCAAGCAGAAGTCCCTACATCATTTCAGAAAAATGGCCATTCAATCTCCTCTTGAAAGTCTCAAGTGTTGGAGCTCTCACAACCTCTGCAGACAAGCTGTTCCACAGGTTGATTGCTCTCACTGTCAGAAAGTTTCTCCTTATTTCCAGGTGGAATCTCTCCATCCATTACTCCTTGTCTGGCCTTCTGGTACCTTGGAAAACAGTCTGACCTCCTCCTCTGTGTGGCAGCCCCTCAAGTATTGGAACACTGCTACCATTGAAACTTTGATATCTTGCCCCGCTCAATGAATGAATGTAAGATGTATGGCATATGAATGTTTGTTTAGTTTTTAACTATGGGGTTTTTAGAATGCAATTTTATGTAGATTTCTAATACAGTGGTACCTCTACTTAGGAACTTAATTTATTCCGTGACCAGGTTCTTAAGTAGAAAAGTTTGTAAGAAGAAGCAATTTTTCCCATAGGAATCAATGTAAAAGCAAATAATGCGTGCGGTTGGAGAAACCACAGGAAGGGTGGAGGCCCTGTTTCCTCCCAGGATATTCCTAGAGAGGCTCCACGGAGGCTTCTCCCCACCTTTCCCGGCCCTGTTTCCTCCCAGGAGATTCCTAGAGAGGCCCCATGGAGGCTTCTCCCCACCTCTTCTGGCCCTGTTTCCTACCAGGAGATTCCTAGAGAGGCGCCACGGAGGCTTCTCCCCTCCTTTCCCGGCCCTGTTTCCTCCCAGGAGATTTTTAGAGAGGCCCCACGGAGGCTTCTCCCTGCCTTTTCCGGTTACAGTTTCGGAGGTTCAGGTTTGTAAGTGGAAAATGGTTCTTGAGAAGAGGCAAAAAAATCTCGAACACCCGGTTCTTATCTAGAAAAGTTCGTAAGTAGAGACGTTCTTAGGTAGATGTATTTTCTCTAGAGCTTCAAAGTGGGATTTTTTTGTAGTGTGGTGACCAAAACTGGATGCACTTCTCTAGGTGTGGCCTAACTAAGGCTTTATGGAGTGGTATTAGTACTTCCCTAGATTGTATCCCTCTATTAATGCAATTTAGGATTGCATTGGCTTTTTTAAAAATCAGAACAGTCTCTCATGAAAAGTACATGTTTATCTTCCGTATGCGTTAGAAATTGTGCTTTTAAATAGAGAATGTCATTTTTAAACCTGTGCCAAGGCTTCTTTGTATAAGGAAATTGTATATCGGTCTAAAGAACCATAACTACAAGGAAGGAAATCAGGATGTATGAATAACTTAGAATAGCTGAGCCCCTGCCATTTACTGTTGTGATGCCAGCTTTCTGAATACTGGGAGTGCCACAGAACCAATACAGGAGATGACTGAAAATGAATAATCCAATATTCATCCAGGCTGAGGATACTGTATTGTTTTTATCCTATGAGTTCAAAGATGAGCCCCCACCAAAACCTCAAGTTTTCCAGCTTCACAGATATCTTAGACTGGGAAATCAGTAACTTTTAATACTTCAATCAGATTCTTCAGAAAAGGTGGAGTTGATCACGCTACCTTTCAGCACAAGATTTCAGTTGGATTTAGCGGACTGCTCTTATTGTTCTTAGAGAATAAGTAAGAATCTTACTTGGGATGATCCATAATTCTAGTTTTCTCTGTCCTTTACGTCTGAGGACAATTTTCTTGATTTAGTCTGTTGCAGCTGCAATGCTTTGATTAGATTCCATCTCTTTGAACCAACTTCATCTACTGCCTAGACTCAACTTTCTCTACCAAACCAGGCCTAATCAGATGCCACTGGCTACAGAGAGAGGCATACACCTACTCTTTATCTCACATTTCTCACATTAAATTCTCATATTTTTCAGGGTATCTGACTCATAATTACCATAAAGAAAATAATACCAAATATCTCAAACATGTTTTCTCAGAGCATACTCCCATCTGATGGTTTTGTTAATGGGAAAGTATTGCAATACCTCCATGTATGGATGAGGCTTTAGAAGCATTTCCTGCTCTTCTTGTTTATTGTTAGCACACTATCAGTGGTCTGACATGTTAGTCCCAGGAAAACCATGGTAATGACATTGCGTTGATTTCTTACAGCAATACTGTATAGCAGTGGTCCCCAAACTACGGCCCAGGGGCCAGATGCGGCCCGCTGAGGCAATTTATCCGGCCCGCGGCAGCCCACGAGATTTTATCAATAGATATAATAAGCTCCCGAATCTCCTGTCAACTCACCGCGGTCTGCTGCTGAGCGAGGAGGCAGTACAAAGGCAAGGGGCGGGGAGGATAGGAAGGAGATATAGAGAGAGGGAGAGAGAGAAAGAGTGAGAGATACAAAGAGGGAGAGAGAAAGAGAATGAGTGAGAGAAAGAAAGAGAGAAAGGGACAGAGGGACAGAGAAAGAAAGAGAGAGAGAAAGAGGGAGAGATAGAGAGGAAGAGAGAAAGGGGGATAGATGGAAAGAGTGAGAGAGAGAGAGAAAAGAGAAAAATGAGAAAATGATGGAGAGGAAACGAGGGTGAGGAAAATGAAACAAATGAGAGAGAAGGAAGAAAAGAGAGAGGGAAGAGACAAGTGGAGAGGAAGGAGGGAGGGAGGGAAGGAAGGAGAAATGGAGGGAGTTTGTTGATTTAAGTTTAAATTTACTTGTTAATAAAGAAGTATAAATTACTTTATTACTTAATTATTTAATTACTTCTTTATTTTAAATATTGTATTTGTTCCCATTTTGTTTTTTACTTTAAATAAGGTATGTGCAGTGTGCATAGGGATTTGTTCATAGGTTTTTTTTTATAGTCCGGCCCTCCAACAGTCTGAGGGACAGTAAACTGGCCCCCTGTGTAAAAAGTTTGGGGACCCCTGCTGTATAGCTTATTCTTCAGTCACTACAGAAAGGGAGGGAAAGAAAGCAAGGCAAAGCAAAGCTAACCTGGACGTGGATATTACTTGAATTCCTAAGCACATCTGATATTGGGCACCAGTGTGAAAGCAGTCCAAGTTGTTGATATGTTTGGTAGCTCTTCTATCTCTGATGAAGTTCCAGCTCCAATCCATGGCAATGAAGCTGCCCAGTTTCTTGGCATGCCCGAAAGTTGCCGTTCAGGGATTGCTATCACAAGGTTGCTAGTTAATCATTATCGCAGCAGATATTCCTCTGCATTTTTACTTTCAGTAAAAAGTTTAGCCATTAGGTTTTTCACTCAAAGAAATGGCTGTATAAATGCAGAATCAAAGGGGACAGACATAGGAGAAATATTTTGAAGGGAAGGGAAAGAGGCATGTTGAAACCTCTGAACTTTAAATCATATTAGCACTGCTGGTGGCAATCCAAGCCATGGCACCAACCTGCTCTCCATATACTTGAGGTTCTCTGTCATTTATGACTCATGGTTTTTCCTCTTTCATTATTTCTGAATCAACAAAAGACAGCCCCACCTTCCTTTACAATAATCCTATTTTTTCAAGTACTGTATTGCCTTACTAGTATGATGTCATGATCTGATCAAACTGATTACCATTGTTTCAAATAGCCCTATCCTTTGTTTGTTCTCCTTTTTCCCCCCATTGTCCACATTCTTCTGAAATTATTCTAGGTAACACTTGGCTATGTTGAGCTGAAAGACGGTGTGACTGGCTTCCCTAATTTATCCATCACTGCAGTTGCAAGGTCTGATCTCCATATTACACAGAACCCAGCTTGGGGTGGGGGGTTGGATACTGTTTTCTGACATATTCTTTCACACTCGGGCTTCTTTCCCCTGTCATTGCCTGGATTAAAAGAAGCCTTGCCACAGGCAGATCTGCATTCAATACCCTTGTAAGAGTGCTGTACACAAGACACCACTTAGGCTACTGACATCAGTGTGGAGTCTGAGTGAGTAATCAAAGTCCAACAAATAGCATTCCTGTTACATCATTTATGTATGCTTAAAATCAAGCAACATGTTGGTTAATTGGCATCTGTTTGCACTGTCAGCAATCAGGCCGTTCCCTCTCCTGTCCTTCAAGCATGTTCTCGTGCTCTTCTTCTTAATTGTTATTAGTTAATTGAGAAGGTTTAGAATTGTGCAGAGCACTAAGAAAAGACAGAGGCATTGAACCAGGAGTGAAATACTCCCAGTTCACTCATGCCTATTGGTTGTCGGAGAGCCAATAGCGAGTGGAGCGCAAGTGTCCGCCCACCTGTCTGGATGCCATCATTTGGGTTCTTTTACCCTCTGCACATGCACAAAGCATTCTGTGCATGCGCAGAGGGTAGAAGAACCCAAATGGTGGCA
This sequence comes from Erythrolamprus reginae, assembly GCF_031021105.1. Taxonomy (NCBI): domain Eukaryota; kingdom Metazoa; phylum Chordata; class Lepidosauria; order Squamata; family Dipsadidae; genus Erythrolamprus; species Erythrolamprus reginae. The sequence goes on from NC_091952.1 coordinate 68,150,735, forward strand.
TCCGGGCGGGTGGGTGGAGCCTCATGCTCCCTTCGCGACCGGCTCTCCGATGACCCATAGGCACAAGGAAACCAGGAGCATTTTGCCCCTGCATTGAATGTTCATTAACATCATGTATTCAAAATTACAAGCAATTCAACTGATAAAAGATAGATCCCAGGGCTAAAATATATGGTTTTTATGATGATTTTGATTCCAGGCATTTTTAAGTAGGGAAGAAGAATGCTGCTGTTTGGAATGTAAAGGCTGCTGCCATTAATGTTAATAATACAGAACTAAGTAGACAATAGGCTGCTGTTCTCTCATCCCTGACAGGATAGAAACCTGTACTGGAATAAAATTTATTATACCCATTGCCAATCCTTACTGTACCTCTGTTTCAAAACACTGCAATCAAGAGATTCCCAAGGTTAATAGAGTTAACAGAATTGGATGGTTCTTGGATGGACCTGGAAGCAGGAGCGCAATTCTACATTTGGTCCAATACAGCTAAATATGAATTAATATTGTATAACTCAGGGATTATGGATGAGATGAAGACAACATTATGGAGACTGTGATGAGGTACAAGTAAGGATGATATACTATATACCAGTGATGGAAAACCTTTTCTTCCTTGAGTGCCAAAAGAGTGCACGCATGCGCTATTGCACATACACGAGCGCCCACACCCATATTTCAATGCCTGGGGACGGTGAAAACAGCTTCCCCTGCCACTCGGAGGCCCTCTGGCAGCTGGAAATGGCCTGTTTCCCAACATCTGGTGGGCCCAGTAGGCTCGTGTTTCACCCTCCCTGGCTCCAAAGACTTCCCTGGACCCAGGGGAGAGTAAAAACGCCTCCCCGATCTACCCAAAGGCTCTCTGGAACCATAAAACACCCTCCCAGTGCCTGTGTGTGAGCCAAACGTCAGCTGGCTGGCACACACATGCACGTTGGAGCTGAGCTAGGGCCACAGCTCACGTGCTAGCAGATATAGCTCCACGTGCCGCCTGTGGCACCCATGCCATAGGTTCGCCATCACTGCTATATACCAAATGATATACCATTTGTCCTCAAACATTTCTTAGTCCTTAACCTAATCCTATGTTTCTTGCATAGTGGTGATCAATTTATACTTTCAGTTGCTGATAGTCGAATGTGGCTAATCCTGGAGAAATCCAGTTCTGAGTACCTGCATGAGCGATCTCATAAGGTTGCTGTGATAATAAAACTTTCAGGAAAGTCTAAATACACCTTGTTGAAAAATACAATATAAATCTAACACGTGAAATAAATAGCTAGTGCTAAATTAGATTAACCCAAATTGTATGCTGCCTTCCTGATTTATATAATTAATATAATTATTAAACTATCCACCTCCCACTATGGGCAATTAAGTAAATCAAAGCAAAAACAAGCAGGACAAGACCGTTGACCTTTCATTTGGTATTCTTTCTCTTTTTGGGGTTGTTGTTTTTTTCTGGATACAAAAAAGTAACAGAATCACAAGCAGAGTGTACCTCCACCAATCCATAAAATCCATCCATACATAACTAAATTTGTGCATATGCCCACATGCCTGCTGCTTATAAACTATGCCTGTACATGTTTTAGGTGCTTCCCAAGTTCCATTTCAAACTCATCTACTGATATGATTCCAGTGAAATGGTTTTGGTTTGGGAGGAGCTTTGGGTCAAAGTCTATCCTCTTCACGGAATAATCTTGGATAAATCATCTCCCAGCAAGTGGCAAACTCCTTCTCAGAATGAATGAAGTTTCAAACTTCAGCCTGCATATCTCCTATTTTCTACCCACCATCCTTTTCTTTAAAAAAAAAATTAACTAAAGATCCAGATCCTTTTATGTTATCATATTTATATTTACAGGGATCATGCATGATTGTTTTTAATAAGAAACATAGAAACATAGAAGACTGACGGCAGAAAAAGACCTCATGGTCCATCTAGTCTGCCCTTATACCATTTCCTGTATTTTATCTTACAATGGATATATGTTTATCCCAGGCATGTTTAAATTCAGTTACTGTGGATTTACCAACCACGTCTGCTGGAAGTTTGTTCCAAGGATCTACTACTCTTTCAGTAAAATAATATTTTCTCATGTTGCTTTTGATCTTTCCCCCAAGGGTTTACAAATCTAATATATTATTATTATTATTATTATTATTATTATTATTATTATTATCATCATCATCATCATCATCATTATTATTATTATTATTATTATTAATCACCTTTATGAAAATGAATATATCACACTTGTTATAGATGTTGTAAAAATGAAGATGTATCACACAACCCATACTATTTCCATCTGGAGTCTTCCTCCCTTCTTTCCTTCCTTTCACAAGGTGACATGATGAAATTATTCAGGCTGATTAATATGGAGGAGTGCTGCATTTCGTGCTCTCATCCCACACAGCTCCTTCACTGCAGTAGCCTTCCCAAATTAAAATGTATCTTCCCAAATCTCCAAGCAGCCACCAAAATAGCAGCTACTTAATCACAAAAATACACCTGGAATACGCCTGGACTGGAAGGGCAAAGAAAAGCAGGATATGCATACAGGTTAAGCAACTAGGAGAGTTTAGAACGTCATCCAAAAACCTGCCTTAGCAATAAATGACATACGTTGCATACAGAAGATGTTCAATGTTCAGTATCACCCAGCAAGGCTAAAATCACCTGGCCTGAAGTTTTGGAGATCTGCTGCTAAATCAGTTGCATTTGACTTGTGTTTTCTGCGTACAAGATCTATTTCATTATCTGCCTGCTCACCTGACTGCTAAATCCTCAGATCATAAAATTCATGCATTCAGCTGGTTATTGTAAGTTGTCAAGTGCTACTTACAAATATTACATACATACCAACATGCAGCCTGATTGTGGGGAAGGCTACATTAGTTCTTCCAGGAATTTCAAAATAATAATAATAATAATAATAATAATAATAATAATAATAACAATAACAATAATAACAACAACAATAATAATAATAATAATAATAATAATAATAACAATAATAATAATAATAGTAGTGGTAGTAATAATAATAATAATAATAATAATAATAACAACAGCAATAATAATAATAATAATAATAATAATAATAATAATAATAATATATTATTAGATTTGTATGCCGCCCCTCTCTGAGAACGCGGGGTGGCTCACAACAATAATAACAAAGTACAAATCCAATATTTAAAAACACAATTTAAAAAACCCTTATTAATAAAATAATCACACAACCCAATCAAACCATACATAAAACAGTAGTTTATTTATTTATTTATTTATTTATTTATTTATTTATTTATTTATCAGATTTGTATGCCGCCCTCTCCGCAGACTCGGGGCGGCTCACAGCAATAATAATACAATGTAAACAAATCCAATATTTAAGTTTCAGTTAATTTAAAACCCCAATTTAAAAACCAATCATACATACAGTACTAACATACCATGCATAAATTTTATAAGCCTATGGGGAGGGAAAGTCTCAATTCCCCCATGCCTGACGACAGAGGTGGGTTTTAAGGAGCTTACGAAAGGCAAGGAGGGTGGGGGCAACTCTGATATCCAGGGGGAGTTTGTTCCAAAGGGTCAGGGCCGCCACAGAGAAGGCTCTACCCCTGGGTCCTGCCAAACGACATTGTTTAGTTGATGGGACCCGGAGAAGGCCAACTCTGTGGGACCTAACTGGTCGCTGGGATTCGTGCGGTTAGGGGAGGTGTCAGTTTTCAACAACTTACAAAAGGCAAGGAGGATGGGGGTGGTTCTGATCTCCAGGGGGAGTTGGTTCCAGAGGGCCGGGGCCACCACAGAGAAGGCTCTTCCCCTGGGCCCCAGCAGACGACATTGCTTAGTCGACGGGACCCGGAGAAGGCCCACTCTGTGGGACCTAATCAGCCACTGGTATTCGTGCAGCAGAAGACGGTCCCGCATGTATTCTGGACAGTAAGTGGAGGAGTAGATAAACCCATCTATCTCATTTTTCTCTACTTCTTTCTCTTTCTCATTCTCACATACACATGCACACATTATATATGTAGACTTAACCTTCTACAGTTCTACCATAGAAAAATATACACATTGGCTAGTTGACAAAATGCTCCTGAAAATTGCAATTCCACTGAAATGCAATTTTAGCTTTCTATTAAGGCTAAAATAGGATTCAGTTCTGTTTCATAAAACATCCAACTAATTAATAGGAAGAAAACACTCTAATAGATATTTCTTTTTTTCCCTATGTACATATTCCCCTGGTGATTAGGAAATGTTCATTAATTATTGCTAAAGAGTAACAAAGCCATTCCACAAGTAGTCACAGCTCATTAATTCTCCAAAGGATATTAAGTTCCATAATAGGGAATCTTTTTTTTTTAACACAAGGGACATACTAGTGGAAGCTGTGCCTGAAACCCGAGGTTGATGCCATTACCAACAGAAGGGAAATCACCTCCTTTTCTCTTTGTTTTTCTACCACCCCTCATTCCTTTCTATAAAGACATTTTTTTCTTCCTTCCATTCTTCCTTTTCCTTCTCCCCTTCCCTTGGCCCCATATGAACTGGGCTTTTGAAATTATGCTGATATCCCTGTTATATACACCATGGTTTCAGTGACACTTATTGTTAGGTTCATTTAAAAAGAAATAAGGGAAAATCACTGATTGGTTAAGACGCAGCTAGGTTTAGATTGCCGCCAAAAATAAACGGTTGTCAGGAATAAGTTCCCGCATTATAAAAAGGTATAAATAGGGCAACGGATTAGCCGTTGCCCTTGTTGGGAGTTGATTGTTGAGAGAACTACTCTATGTTATGCCTTCCGAAATAAATGTGTTTGAACAGAAGCAGTCTCCAGTGCAGTGATTTAACAGTGGCGACGAGGAGGTCGAACTCCCGCTAAACAACCATGAGCTCGGTCATGGCTCAACCGCCATCTTTCTACAATCCAGACACAGAACCATGGACGTCTTACATGTCCAAATTTCGCATTTTTATGCAGGCAAGTAATCTTCAGGACGCTGACGACGACAGAAAGTGAACCATATTTTTTAATTATTGTGGACCAACAATTTATATCTTAGCCTGAACGCGTTTCCCCGAAAATAAGAAACTGTCATATTTTTTTGAACACTGAAATAAGCACTTGGCATATTGCCATACACTCAAAAAGCCCGATTGGGGCTTATTATCAAGGGATGTCTTAATTTGGGGGAAGCAGGGTAATTCTTCATTTCATTGAATTTGTATCAGAAAAGTTGCACACAGATAATTCTCTTGGTGCTTTTGCTCACTTACAAATAAATTGTCTTGGTTATTTAAGAAAAATGAAAGAATTTGAATAATTTGTACCAGAAGTGATGAGTTACATAAATAATAATCCTGTGTGGTCCAAAGATCAAAGACCTATGAAACAAGGACTCATTGCTAATCTTAAGCAACTACTACTACTACCAGGTTGAAGATAAGTTGTTAAGAGAGAAGACAAAATGAATACTGTAGCGAATGCTAACATTTTCTAGTTTTCATGTTTGAAAACTTGACCTGCTAGAGTTGATAAATCCTGTGGCTAATAGGGATAGGGATAGTGGTCACATTTGGCAATAATAGCAAGGGCTTAGAGGAAAAGACCACTTCTGCAAAAATGAGGCCATGAAAAGAAAAGAAAAGTTTACTAAGTATTAAATTGAGAAGATGGGATATGAAACTTTGGAAGTAACAGAAGTTATTAGCACCTTGGTGCTACCTAACTCAGTGTAGTCCATACTGTTTAACCTCTCAACTCTGCCTGTAGTTGATAACAGATTAAACCTAAAACTTTGTACAAGAATAACAAATATTTTACCACTCATAGATGGCTGCTTTTTTCTTTCCTTCCAAAACACTGTTTGAAGCTAGGACAAGTGCACTAGAGTCCCCTGTCCTATTGCTCTCCTATATCTCCTATACCTTTCTTCTATTACTATATCTTCTTTTCTATTCTTTCATAGATATATTTTACTATGAGTATCTCCTCTATAACCTTCATCATGTATTGTACTATGTGTATATGTATATATACAGTGATCCCCCGAGTTTCGCGATCTCGATCTTTGCGAAACGCTATATCGCGATTTTTCCACCCGATGATGTCACTCCCTTCCTTTCTCATCTTTCTTTCTCTCTCTCTTTCTCTATCTTGCTTCTTCCTCTCTCACACTCTCTTCCTCCCTCTCTCATCTCTTTCTTTCCTTCTCTCTCTTTCTCTATCTCTCCCCCTCTTGCTCTCGAGCGGCAAGCGAGCAGCTGGGCGGGCGGGTGAACGGGCAAGCGGGCCGGGCGGGCGGGCGAACGGGCAACGGGGAAACCCCATCTTCGGCTCCTCGCTGCTGCCGCGCTGCGGAGCAGATCAGCTGTTGGGCGGCCGAAGGAACCTTCCCTGGGTCTTCCCCGCCGCCCACACGCAAACTCCACCATCTGCGCATGTGCGGCCATGAAAAAAAGGGTGCGCATGCTCAGATGGTGTTTTTACTTCCGCACCACTATATCGCGAAAAATCGAGTTTCGCGAGGGGTCTTGGAACGGAACCCTCGCGAAACCCGAGGGATCACTGTATATGGTACAGAGCTGGAGGGATCAGGCCTGGTGGCTCAACTGTTAATTCTCTGCCTTACAAGGCAGAAGCTGCCAGATCGAATCCCAGTAAGGAAGGGTGTGGCTAGCTGATGAGGCTAGAACAAGGCCGAAATGGTACCATCCTAGTCTCCCTTAATTTTAAAATTTCAGCTAAACATTTGATACATACAGAATATAGTTGTCGGCTATGAATAAATTAACTGCCTTGAAATGGTCCTGGGTTGGGCCTAGAGGCAAAAAGGAGCTGTGACGTTCCTTCAATATACCAGGGTGATCCGGCATAAAAAAACATATAGCCCCTCCCTGGTACAGAGCTGGAGGGATCAAGGTCTGGTGGCTCAACTGCTAACTCTCTGCCTTATAAGGCAAAGGCTGCCAGATCGAATCCCAGTAAGGAAGGGTGTGGCTAGCTCCACTAACACTCTCATTGTGTATTGGACAAAATAAATAAAGAAATAAAAATAAAAAATAAATAAATAAGCATCTGGCATTTTAAGAGAGGCCTCTTGCTTGTCCATCTTCTTACATATCATGTTTCACCTTGCCTTCTCATTTTAGGGCATTTCCACAGATTGCAACCAGAGGAACAGTGCATGAGACTAACTCTCCAAAATGCAAATTTCCATGAAGGAAGAAGAGCACCGATGGCACAGATGCTCGCCATCTAAAATGTGCCCTTATTTCTAAAGCACATCTAGCTTCAACCACTTCCTGGCAAAATTTGGGAGGGAAGGATTCAAATTTTTAGGCTCAGAACAGGATTCAATCAACAATCAGAGTGGAATGAGATAAGATATTTTATTCATTCGTGTTCTCATTTAATTTACACGGCCATCTAAAATAGCTCTGGGCAACATTTAAATAAAAACCAATTCATTAAAATAAAAATAAAACAATAAATTTGTATTCATACAAATACAAATTGTATAAATGTCCTGGGTAACGAAAAAGAGGAAATGTAGTTGCAAAAAATATGGCTGAAGATACAGTTATGCATAAGCTACTACATGAATAAAGACAGATTCTTAAATATTGAGAGAATACATAGTAGGGAAGCCTGTGATTCAATCATGGGCAACTCTGCAGTGCATATGCTATGAAATGATGGAAAATTTTATAACTGCCCTTGTCTGTTCATTCACTGGGTCCTCATTAAGTTTTACAGTATTATTTCTAGAAGTTACTGAATCACAAACCAGGATACCTGAAAATTCTCTTTCTTCTTGCATTAGACGATTTTTTTCCTCACAGGCTTTAACTTGTCTTTCTTTTATACCTCCACTCCCTTTCTAACAAACACAATTAAAAAAAAACCTTTAAGTGATAGTTACATTGAAAAACCTTGTATTTCTCTGCCAACATCATCTTATGCTAAAGATATAGTCTATCTTGCATATCAGTTTATTGCATACATCAGACTAAACTAACCAATTTTAACCTGGTACAACTGCTAGAATTCCTATCCAGTAGCAAGACAACCCCCTTTAAAAAATAAAAAAAAAAGGCTGCCCTACCCTGTATGCAGATAATACCAGCCCTACAGTTCCTGGAAAAATAGGGGTAGTCTAAGTCATTCCTTAATTGAAATTCCACAGGGTTTTACATTATGTCATTCCTTTACATTTAATCATCAAGGAACAAGAAGTGTTGGAATTCCATGGAAGGCAATGTTCTGGCAAGAAATGCGATGAAACAATAACTTTACTATTATAATATCAATTTCAGTTCTTAATACTATTTTATATTATAAAAAAGATGTATGAAAAGATGAATTATCAGAAGAAATGAGTAATAGCAAGCAGGTAAGAGTGCTTAGTCATTTTTGGCTGATCCCCCCCCCCCCCAGAATTGAAATTGTACCTAGGTGGAAGGGAGATCACCAGGAGATAAATAAGGCATCAATAAACTACAGACAAATTGAAGACCATCTCAGAAGGCAATAGCAAGTCATGACCATGTTATTGTTGTAAGAAACCTACAAGTTTATGCTCATATACTGTAGTTACAGAAGATAAGTTTGGGGGAATACAGGAAAATGATTAATTCTTTCATGGTTTCCAAAAGAGAATGAAGGAGATATCACCAGAGCAACCTCCAGTTCAGTAGTTCAACAATGCTATCTAGACAGACATTAATGGTAGAGCTAGGAAAGTAGCTATAGGAAAGCATAATATGCAAACAGGCTAAGGTACTTGAAGAAAAAAATTAATATTTTTATATACTTTGATCACAATTATTCATTTCAGATCTATGCCAAACTAGCAAAATATTCTGCCATTCAATTAAATTAATTCAATGTGAATAAATTATATTAAGCCTTATTAACTAATGTCACTCTAATGTTGACATCATCAAAACACAACTGAATTTTGCTTGCAAATCAGTTCCTCTGCTTACAGTCTGATTAATCATAGGAAACTGACCTCTTACATTGTGGGATTTCAGAGGTTGAGGGTAATGGAAGAAGTAACTTAAATTTATATAGCTCTTTTCAGAAATTTAATGAATTCTTTTACTGTTCAATCAAAATGGGGGAAGGTAAAAATACAGAGAAATGTATATTTAATTTCATGCTTCTTTTAAAATAGCACATTTTAAAATTTGAAAGGGCAGTCAACAAAGTGGGATCCTACCTCAACTACAGTCTTTGACAAAGATTTAGATTCCTTCTGATTAGAAGTGATCATCATATATGCTGCATAAAGAGAGCATGTGATTAACATAGTACTAAAAACTGTTAACTTCATCATCTCTTATCCCAACCCCAAAGATCAGTGGATGTTGGCAAATATTCCTTATCGTGGTCCAATCAGTTTACCTAGTTTCATGCCACAAGCCAACTAATAATAATTAGAAATATATACTCTATTCTCTATCCATAGTTGCTTTTGAATTTTCATCAAATTTAGTAAATTTTCACTGCTCAGTTAGTTGCTTGCTTTTATTTTTTGAAGCATAGAAATAGCTCTTATCCACCACCACCAAAGTATCTACTAATGTTGTATCTACCAACTTTTTCTGAACTATTCTGAAAGAATCTCATTTGTAATTTCGGGATGTATAGAATATCAAGCAAGACAGATCCTGCTATATTTGTATTCTATCACACCCAGAGTCCCTTATCAAATATGTCAAGTATTTCCTCCCAAATATTATACTTTACAATGTCTTTGAAAGAAGACAGTAGTCAAGGAAGAAGAAAAATATAACAAGTAAACGGAGAAGTTACACAATCCTTGTAGCTATGATAATAGCATATATTTTGCTGATGTGCCAATAATGCAAACCAGTAATACTGAAAGCATTAATTACTATAATATAATGACAGTAGAATAATGTATGAACTTCCTAAATATCTGGTTTTACAATGTAGATTTAAAATAGATGTTAATCATAGTTGTTCTTTAAGACAAAATATACAGTGACCCTGGTGGGAGTAAATCAACCATCAGAAATTAAGCATTTGCAACCATAATGAGTAATTATTAGCCCAAATTTGAAATAAAAACATGTACTAGAGCTGTTGGAGAACACTGGGAATGTATAGGTTTCCAGTATGTGGAAATCTATATTCAAGTCATTTGGAGAGCAAAAATCAAAGTGCACAGATGATTTCATCATGAAACCCATAGAAATTAAATAATGAGGGATATGGTTCAGGGAATGGGAATTTGCAAAGTGCCTCCATTTCACATTCTTCAAAGAATTGTGAAATTAAATAACAATCACTTGATTGGAATGTGATCTCCCAGGAGAGTCCATGCAAGGTGCTTTCCTTGGGAATCAGTCTGTTTGTTCAAGCCCTTCAGGTGACATCTCAAAGGGACAATATAAAGCATTGTGTCCATAAACTGCTGTATGATATCAGCAAAAGATTATCTTCTCATATTAACTTTTAAGGGAAAGACCTTCTTCCATGCTGACCTACTGAGAGCAGGGGGAAGGCTCCTTCTCTGTAGACATGCTTTAAGTCAGGAGTCCCCAAGCTTGGCAACTTTAGGTCTTGTGGACTTTAACTCCCAGAATTCTCCAACCAGCTATGGTGGCTGGAGAATTCTGGGAGTTGAAATCCACAAGTCTTAAAGTTGCCAAGTTTGAAAACCTCTGCTTTAAGTGGCCCTGGGCAACTTGTATTACTGAGCCTGAATTCTCCCATTTCAAGCTAAATAAGACAACAGCTGTCAAAGGGGACTTAGGTGTTATGCTTCCAAATGCCTCCTCTTCTTTCATATTCACCCTACCTCTTTGATGGCTCACTGCATCCACCCATATTGTGGTAAAGTTAAATTGCTCTTCTTAAAAACATGGAGTCATGTGGAATTGTTGTACAACCCTAGACAAGGTCTAGTCACTATACCACTTCCTGTCTCTAATGTGATGAGATGCGTGAACGATGCATTCACTCCATTAAAATTGTAATACCACAACACCACAAAGTTGCCAGCCTTTTTCCCAAGCTCCCAGTATTTTTTTAACCATCACATTGTTTTCTCATGCTCAGGCTACCGTAAGGATAAGGGATACTAATTACCCTATGAGCCACCACAGAAGACATCTGTATCCTCTGACATTATTTCAAAATATAGCAAGCACCAAAACAATCGGCATGTTTTATTTATTATTTATTTATTTTGTCCAATACACCAGTGTTTCCCAACCTTGGCAACTTGAAGGTATTTGGACTTCAACTCCCAGAATTCCGCAGCCAGCGAATGCTGGCTGGGGAATTCTGGGAGTTGAAGTCCAGATATCTCCAAGTTGCCAAGGTTGGGAAACACTGCAATACTGTACACAATGAGGGTTTTAGTGGGTATATATCTATATACACATAGTAAAATACATGATGAAGGTTACATGATGAAGGTTTACTCATAGTAAAATATATCTAAGAAATAATAGAAAAGAAGGTATAGTAATAGAACATATCAATGAAAGAATAGAAGAAGAGATATAGGAATAGAAGAAAGGTATAGGAGATATAGGAGAGCAATAGGACAGAGGACAGAAAGCACTCTAGTGCACTTGTACTCGCCCATGTGTTCATTCTAGGAGGCTGTGGTCTTCTCAACCTGGGATCTTCCAGATGTAATGAAACTGCCGTTACCAAAATCTGAGCACTTGCAGTTTTCATCAAATCTGGAGAGCATCAGACTGGGAAAAAAACTGTTGCATGAAAGCGCGCTGAAATCAATGAAACCAAGTTGCACTTTTAGCTAAGTAAATAAGCAGTCTTTTAATAGTGGGTATATTTGAGGAGGCTCTTAAACTAAGTTGGGAAAACTCTTTTTCATCATCCTAATAAAGACCATGAGTGAGCTTGCATTGGCATCCACACTTTTATTTATTTATTTATTTATTTTATTTGTTTTGTCAAGTGTGTGAAGATATGATAACATTAAGATACATGATACTAGTAAAAGTCAAAAATTTGAAAAAAGATTATTAGAAATAATAATATTTAAATACATGCAACTAGTAAAAATAGAGAACATTAAGGACAGAGAACAAGAAGGCACGCTGGTGCACGCCCCTTACAGACCTCTTAGGAATTGGGAGAGGTCAATAGTGGGTAGTCTAAGAGTAAAGTTTTGGGGGTTAGGAGATGATAATACAGAGTCTGGTAGTGAGTTCCATGCATCAACTACAAGAGTAGATTTTCGAAAGAAATCTAGCTGCTCCTCTATTACATAGGATCGCCTTCCCAATTGATCAACCTATGCTAAACCAGCTAATGAATTCCGTTTTTGCAACCCTGCCCTGTTCGTTGTAGTCTGTTCCCACAGGGAGTTGCCTCTCCCGGGACGGGGGGGGAAGACAATCCCCAAATGGGTTCAGGCGAACCAGCCTTAAAGCACCCCATCCCCCAGAAACCAGCCGCAACGAGTCGCACAAGAGCTCTGGGTGGGTGGGGGGCAGAGCTAAGGCGCCCTCAAAGTTTTACTTTTCCTCTCCTCGTAAAGAGCCTTTTTAAAAAATTGCTAGGTTTGGAATATAGACCAATGGTAGAAAGTTACTACAACTTGGTAGAAAGTTACTACAATTCCCAACAGCCGTAGCGCGCTTGGCCAAGAATCAATGCTATGGGCGCTCGCAAAAGTTGGCACCAAGGAGGAAAGTTGGGGGGGGGGGGCTTCTGTGCCCGCCGCGACGCCCTCCGCTTCCCTCCAGAGCCAGGGGAAGGAGGAAGAGGAGGAGGCTGCTTCAAACCCACCTGGACAGCGCGGACCAATTCTTTCGGTTGAAGGACATGCTGTTTGCTGTCTCTCTCCGACGGGCTTGGACCGTGGCGGATGCTGATCTTGTCTCCCGGTTGACTGCTTTTTCTTTTCCAGGGAGAACTCTGCAGGGCTCCTCGGTAGCAGCGGGAAGCCCCCTTCGCAAGAGATGCTGGCTGGCTGGCTGGCTAGTTGGCTGGCTGGCTACTTCGCTGGCTTCTTTGCTTCCTTCTCTGCGCCTCGCAGCGCACCTTTACCCTGCGATGCCACCCGTCTACTGTTGGGTTACCTGCATCACATGGTCTCTTATCTACCTTGACAGGCTGGAACTGTAATTTGTCTATTAGCAGCACCTTGCAAAAGGCACCCTGCGAGGGTGGGACGTGACCCAGCCTGCGCACAAAGGCAGCCATTCTTTTGTGCCCGGGCTGGGGACGGATTTGAATTTAGCTCCGCTTTCGGGCCCAGGCGCCCTGGATTTTCGGGGGCAACTCCCTGCTTTTAGAACCTGTTTTTCCTGCCTCGGGTTTCTCCACGGCTGTGCAGGCAGAAGTGGCGAGCTGGGGAGAGGAAAAAGAAGAAAAGAATTTTAAAAAGCCCTTCCTTTAGCAAAGTTAACCCTATCTCAATCGCAGCTACCCAAGCGCAAGTAAGTAATTTCCTATCGTTTTCAGGGGGGGTTCTGAAGCCCCTTCCTCTGCTGCTGACAAGGAGGTGGTGAACCACTGTGCTACATTTTGGATTTTGGAGAAGTGCCTGCTTCCCCCTCACCTGGTGTCAAATTATTGCCACTCATTTAGAAACAACCACTGCAAATCGGATGTAGGGGCTCCTTCCAAATAAAACGGGGTTGATCCTGTTTGGTCCAGCTAGGAATGAAAGAGGTGCTTCTGCTTTCACACAGGGGCTTTCCCGGTGCTGGCAACGGTGGAGGGGGGACTTTCTACAAACAAAGAATCTGTTCTCCAATGGGAGAAGAGACTGCACAGCCCCTCAACACCGTTTCACCTTGACCCTCTTTTTTCAAAAATGGAAGAACTGTCCAAGAAAATACACATCCACAAAAATCCTTTCAGGAAAGGGAAGCCAGAGATGGGATGGATGACAGCTGTCTCAAATTTGCAGCTTATTAACTGAAGCACATCTACAGTATCTCTAGTTACTGGTGCCTGAGAAAAATACAGAGAGGATGCATTCAGATTGGGGTTGCTTAATATCCTGGACCCCTCGCATCCTGGAGACAAACTGTTTCAACTCCTACCCTCAAAACAGAGCACTGCACACCAAGACAACTAGACACAAGAACAGTTTTTTCCCAAACGCCATCACTCTACTAAACAAGTAATTCCCTCAACACTGTCAGACTTTTTACTAAATCTGCACTTCTATTTCTACTAGTTTTTCTCATCATTCCTATCATCCTTTTCCTCCCACTTAGGACTGTATGACTGTAACTTGTTGCTTGCATCCTAAGATTTTTATTAATATTGTTTCTTCATTGCTTAGTTGACCCCTATGATAATTATTAAGTGTTGTACCACATGATTCTTGACAAATGTATCTTTTTCTTTTGTGTACGCTGAGAGCATATACAACAAGACAAATTCCTTGTGTGTCCAATCACACTTGGCCAATAAAAAATTCTATTCTATTCTATTCTATCTTTTAAGGATCAGAGCAGACATCAATCAGCAACAAGAACAGAGCAGAATAGAATTCTTTATTGACCAAGTGTGATTGGATACACAAGGAATTTGTCTTTGGTACGTATGCTCTCAGTGTACATAAAAGAAAATATATACCGCTCAAAAAAATAAAAGGAACACTCAAAGACCACATCCTAGATCTGAATGAATGGAAATATTCTCATTGAATACTTTGTTCTGTTCAAAGTTGAATGTGCACAACAGCGTGTGAAATTGATTGTCAATCAGTATTGCTTTCTAAGTGGACAGTTTGATTTCACAGAAGTTTGATTTACTTCGAGTTATATTGTGTTGTTTAAGTGTTCCCTTTATTTATTTATTTTTGAGCAGTGTACATATGTCACGAATCAGGGAGTTATAATCAGATATTTGTTGCTGATATAACTGCTTATACATCATCAGAAAAAGAAAATGTTGAAAGGATGGCATAAAACACAAGACACTGCATTTTAAAGGTCCTTATTCCCTCACCTCCTTTGTCTATTGTGAATCCGACTGGCAAGAGGTACTATATTTTCCCCAAGATGTATCAGATCACCTTGTCATTAGAGAAGGTGGAAACAACTCTTCAATCTTTTCTATAATGAGCTGCTACATTGCCACAGCAACATCTCTTTATTGCCCTGACAGGGAATTCTTGAGGCAAGCTGACACTCAAGATACCCCACCCACATCGATCACAATGAATGCCATTACAAAAACATTGCAGTCAAAACAACTACATAGGCTCAGCAGCCCAAAGCAGCTAGTACTGTAAGATGACACAAGTGATACCGAGCTCTGGTTTGTATTCCCTTCATGGCAGCTGCGGAGAGGAGAGGGGGGAAGGGGTAGCAAATGATGACACACGCATCACCATCGCCTTATATCATTATGTTAATGAAGAGAGTTAAGCATTTGTGTTAGGCGTTACACAAGCACTAGGTTGTATCTTTGTATGGTTCCATGATGTTACATGTTTTCAGCATATCAGCCCAACCATGGCAACGATCTAATTATATTAAACTCTGCAAAACAATGAATGAATCCCAATCAGTGACTTCACACTATAATTTCCCAACATATCCTGTAGCAATTCAATTATAGCTGGAATTCAGGCAACAACTGGAATCACATCTCCATTATTTATGTTTATTTCGTCATAAATTGTATTCCTAGGGAACACTCATGCCCATAGTTCTAAAAATACTGTCTCTCTAACCATCCATCCTGGCTTCCTGCTAAAGGCTTAGTCCATCCTCAGATGCACAGATGTATGGATAACCTGCAAGCTGTTGTGGGTGCATTGGCTTCCCATCAGTCTCCGGACGCAATACAAGGTATTGGTTACCACATAAAAAGCCTTACATGGCATAGCTCCAGACTATCTTCGGAACCACCTTCTGCCACACCATTCCAAGTGACCAATAAGGGCCCACAGGGTTGGCTTTCTCTGGGTCCTGTTGTCTAAGCAGTGTTGATTGGCAGGACTGTGGAGGAGGGTCTTCTCTGTGGCAGCACCTGCTCTCTGGAACCACCTCCTGAGATCCATATTGTTCCTACCCTACTGGCCTTCCAGAAAGCCTTAAAGACCTTGCTCTGCCAGCAGGCCTGGGGACATTGACCAAATGACACATCTTCCAGTTCCGGCCATAAAAGATATGCATGATATTATTAAGTGGTTTTAAATTGCCTTTTAAATTGTTTCTTTTTAGATGTTATTTCTTGTTGTAAGCCACCCAAAGTCCTCTGGGAGTTGGGCGGCATATAAATAAAATAAAATAAATAAATAATATTTGAAAGTGGGGACCTATTTCCCTTCAAATCCTGAGAAACTAATTTTTTTTTCTTTTTACCCAAGCTACCTAATGTGATTTGAAGGAAGATCATCTGAGAGAAGACAATCCAAACTTAGTACTTAAAATACAAGTGTCCACAACTATACTGCTCAAAAAAATAAAGGGCACACTCAAATAATACATCCTAGATCTGAATGAATGAAATATTTTCATTTGCACAACTATTCCATTTGCACAACAGCATGTGAAATTGATTGTCAATCAGTGTTGTTTCCTAAGTGGACAGTTTGATTTTACAGACGTTTGATGTACTTGGTGTTATATGCTGTTGTTTAAGTGTTCCTCTTTTTTTTTTTTGAGCACTGTACATCTTACACATCTATGTGTGTATGCATAAAACGATCTGTGTTTCTTTTCTGAAAGAATCCATGGATGTCAAAATATTTTTAGCAAAATGGACGAGAAGAAGCGCAAGACCAAGAAAAGCCTATTTCTGGTTTTCCTCATTGGCAACATGCAACTTGTACTTGTTTCATTTCCATTGCTGATTAATTCTTGACATTCATTTGTCCTAAATCTGAGGTCTACAACCAAGTGGGGGCACATTTAGCCAACCAGGCCACAGTTGGTTTCATAATTGCAAATTAATCGGCTTCTGGATGGGCCTTGTCATACCTCTTGATTGGGACCAATATTTTCTGTCTCCCACCACCACCTACCTCTAGGTTTGTTATTGGAAGGAAAGGGTAGATAATATATTTTGGGGAGTTTTAAATGTATTAAGTCTCTTTTAGGGTTTGTTTCATGGTTTTTGTGACAGGAAACTATGCTACTGTTTTTCAGCTGTTGTGTGTGGAGAATCACTGGACTTTACACATTGCTGTGGGCTTTGGCTTTCCAACGTCAGTTCAATCACAGTGCATTGTAGATAATATTTAAGGTAAAAAGGAGTATAGGTAGTCCTACACTTACAACCATTCACTCAAAGTTACAATGACCCTGAAAAAAATGAGATTTATGACAGGCCTCAACACTTATGATTGTTGCATCATCGCCATGATAATGTGATCAATATTCAGTTGCTTGGCAACTGGCAAATATTTATGATAGTTGAAGATTTTAATTTGATTTTTTTTTATTGGATTTGTATGCCGCCCCTCTCCGAGGACTCAGGGCGGCTCATAGCATGTCCAGAAAAAACAGGAAACAATAATAACAATCCAATTATACCTTAAAAAACAATATTAAAATTCTAATTAAAAATTCTAATTAAGAAGAGTTCTGGGATCACCATTTCTCTGGAACCAACTCACCCCCCCACAGAGATTTTTACTGCCCCCACTCTCTTCTCCTTCCAAAAGGCATTAAAAACACATCTATGCCGACAGGCCTGGGGCCTCTGGCCTGTAGTGTGGATGAGGGATGACTGATTGGTTTTATATAGGGTTTTTTATTTCTCTTCATTTTTCAACTGCTTGTACTATTTTTATCTTGTTTATATTTTATTCCGGTAAGTGGCCCTGAGTTCATGAGGAGAAGGGCGGCTCATAAATCTAATAAATGAAATGAAATGAAATATTCCAAATTGGCTTCCAGCAAGAAAAATCAATGAGAGAAGCCATATTTATTTAAATGACCACAAGAGTCACTTCACAACTGTAGTGAATTCCTTTAACAATATGGCAGAAAAGTCATAAAATCAGGTGTGAATTGGTTAACCACCATGCTTGGCAAGAGAAATTCTGGTTCCTATTGTGGTTGTAAGTTGAGCATTAGCTGTAATTTAATTCTATTTAATTTAATTTATTTGACTTATATATATCAGGAGATATAGAGCAAAGCTGTCAAATTCCCGGCCCGTGGGCCAGATGCGTCATGTTCTGGCTACTCCCAGTTTAGCGAAGGGGGGGGGGAAGTCCTGATACGTCACATGATGCTGCTGTGACAATGTGAGTTTAACACCTCTGATATAGCGGGGTGTTAGTCCCCTTAACTTTTTCTACTTAAGATTACTAGAAAGAGCACAATTTGCTCAACATCCTAAGGCAGGGATGGCGAACCTTTTTTCCCTATGGTGCCAAAAGAGTATGCGTGCATGCTTATCACACATGTGCGAGTGTCCACATCCATAATTCAATGCTTGGGGAGGGTAAAAACAGCTTCCCCCACTCTCCCGGAGGCCCACTGGAGGCTGGAAACATCTTGTTTCCCAACTTCTGGTGGGCCTAGTAGGTTCGTGTTTCACCCTCCCCAGGCTCCAAAGGCTTCACTGGAGCCTGGGGAGGGTAAAAACGCCCTCTCCCATCCCCACGAAGGCTTTCTGGAAGCCAAAAACACCCTCCCAGAGCTTCTCTGTGAGCCAAAAATCAGCTGGCCAGCACACACATGCACATTGGAGCTGAGCTAAGGCAACGGCTCACGTGCCAGCAGATATGGCTCCATGTGCCACCTGTAGATTTGCCTCACTGTCCTAAGGAATCTGGAGGCAGAACTAGACTTAATCAAGACCAGTAGTGGATTGCTAATGATTCGGACTGGTTCTCCAGAACCAGTGGTGGAAATTTGGCCCCGCTCACCGAACTGGCAATGATGGATGGATCACCACGCCCCTGAACCAGTCCTCCAGTTCCCGCTCCTGGAAAACAGCTGTGCAAAGAACCCTCTGCACATGTGTAAAGCTTCTGGGCATGCACAGAGGGTCTTTGTGAAACACTTCTGATGCCATGCGAACTGGTAGGGAAAGTAAGTGGAACCCATCACTGATCAAGACCTATTTTCATCTACGTTGATAGTCACAGCAATGGGTGATTTCCTGTTCAAGATGTTATTTTCGGAAATTTTATTGTATGGATTGATTATCCAGTGGGATAATTCTCAGAAAAACCTTCCCTGTCAGCTACAGGGGTCTGGCTCAGGAACTCCTGTGAACCAGCCAGATTCCCCTTTCGCAATATATTCCTTGCTGTTACCTCCCTTATTTTTCTTTCCTGCATTTAATTTTCTTATCCAATAAACCTGAGCGACTGGTTGGTTTGGAAGCAATCTCCCATCCCTTGGGCGGAAAAGGAGGGGGATTTTCTCTTGTTGTTGACAGTTGAATGCAGACGGTTAACATAGCATTACTTTAATGAAACGTTCCTACCTGCAATTAACCTGGGAAATAATAAATCAGTCAAAAGCCCTTCTCCACTTTTAACCAGCTTTTCTTCGTAATCTTCGCAGTGTTTCATGAATGCAGAAAAGTTGGTGCCTTTGTCAGAATCCTCCAGAATGTTGCTCCCAGGTGAGAGGATAGTAAACACCTTATGCCGCCATGTGCCCACCGTTAGCAGGACTGAAACAAGAGATCCTGGAGTTAAGGTCCTAATCCAGGAAGTTTGAAAGTCATTGCCATAGGATATAGCTGATGCTCCAGACAAGATCTTAGCAGATCTTTCAAAGGAATTAGACTATTGTAAGGACAAATAGGAACAGCTACAGACTGTGTAGATAGTTTTAAGGATAAAAAGCTTCATTCTTCAGGGATTAGCTACAATAACACCAATTCAGAGAAACAACTATCTCAGTTCCTTGTTATTTTGCCAGATGGCCTGATGGATCTTCCCTCCTTACGGAGGCCATCAAACCAATTAAGAAAGAACTGTTCTTGGGGTGGAGATATCATTTAGACCCACCTGAAAAGCCTGTTTCCACCACAGTAAGAACCATCAAGTGCTAAGTACTATAATTAGTTTTAAATAAATAATCCGAAATGTAAACAAATAAGAAAAGTCACCTAAGTGAGTTGGCAGCATTCCCTTGGTCCCATGGTGTCTATTAAGAACATATTGAAATATTCCATACATTAACCTAATTCCTACCAAAATTTGCATTTTGCTATCTTAAAAGCTTGGTGGATTAAGTGAATTAGTGTTGAGTTGTGAATCAAATGAGATGCAATATTATTTGTGCAATTTGCAGTTGTCATTAAATCATATTTTTCTATTATTCCCATTTTGTAAGCCACCCTGAATCTATGGGTAAGGGTAGCATAGAACTCCAAATAATAAATAATAAACAAACAAACAAATACTAATAACATTTTATACAATATCTTTTTCTCGTAGATAACAACTCATTCATAGGTAGGTTTAATCAGGGTAGGGCTTCATTATTTATGCTTGAGTCTATTCTCAAGGTTCAAAAAAAGAATAAACCAGTAGTAAACAACATATAGAATATCCAGATTCCTTCCCTAGTATTTCCTGTTGAATCAAGGCTAGATGAAATATGATACACCTATTTTGCTAAATTGCAACTCCTATTAATGGCCCCTGGTGGAAATTCCATGGTAGACAGTTGGCCATATGTGCCCCGTTCTATTGCTAAGTAGCCAGATAGTTGGCTATGGTAGAAGCTGCAAAGAACAGTTAACAGTACAGTTGTGGATTACCCCAACTATTTGATTTAAGATAAGGTTACAAAAGATAGCCAAGTAGCAATTCATTTAGCAACCTCAATCCTACAATGGTGCAAGAATCTCTAACATTTTTACTGGTTGGCACATTTGCAATTTTGATATCATGGTGTGTGAATTTTCACAAGAAGTCTACTGGGAAAGTTGAACTATTTCTGAAATGATTTTCATGGGATACATAGCTAGTTCCCATTTACTGCCCCTGGAGTATAGATCATTTTTACAAGGATGGAAGGAAAATATAAGTTACATAATTGCCTGCTACAGTATTGGTGATTTACTCCTTTGGTTCTGTGTCCCAGACTTCATGTTTAAGTTGATTTCTAGTTGTTGGTGTGATCACAAAATTACTTCCCTACTTTCATTTCCCTGGTGGATAGAAAAGTCTTCCCTATCATTTTGTCTCAGCATCGCATTCTGACATTTGCCTTTCATTATGATTTCATTACCATAAATGGTGATGTGAATTGGTGTATTGACATATCACCTTATAGTTATATTGCCAAGACCATACAGTATATGTCTTATGACTGAGCCAATAAGGAAGAATAGCTTCAAAGAAATCATCTGCATACATTAACAACCAGGAGTTATCTTAATGTTTGCTTAACCTGACAGTGGTTACGAAAAATCAGAAATCTGGTAGCCCTTTTCCAATTAACACTAGCTTCCAGGTGCACTTCAATGTGTTGACTATCACTATTAAAGCCCTTTGTGACATGTTCCCAGATTATCTGAGAAATTGTCTTCTCCCAATGGGACTAGTCTGCCCCATTCCTTCTGGCAAAAGGATCCTGTCAATCAAAGAATTTTGGCTGGCTGTGTCTAGGAGAACAATATTTTCTACCATGTTACTGTGGATTTACCAACCACGTCTGCTGGAAGTTTGTTCCAAGGATCTACTACTCTTTCAGTAAAATAATATTTTCTCATGTTGCCTTTGATCTTCCCCCCAACAATCTGAAGTTAGTTGGGGGGGAAATCAAAGGCAACATGAGAAAATATTATTTTACTGAAAGAGTAGTAGATCCTTGGAACAAACTTCCAGCAGACTTAGTTGGTAAATCCACAGTAGCTGAATTTAAACATGCCTGGGATAAACATATATCCATCCTAAGATAAAATACAGGAAATAGTATAAGGGCAGACTAGATGGACCATCAGTCGTCTATGTTTGTATGTTTCTATGTTGTTCCCCACTGTTTGGAATATCTCACCACCACAGTTTATTTATTTTATTTATTTAATTGGATTTATATGCAGCCCCTCTCCGAAGACTTGGGGCAGCTTACAATAAATAAAAAAAGAACAATATAATCATCTAAATCCAATTAATTTAAAAAACTAAGTGTACTCATCTACAAAAACCAGTATTGTTTTAAAAAACCACTCATACCCACTCACAACAACCATATGTAACATTCATCGGCCAGGGGGGTAGAATCTAATCGCGCCAGGTCTAGTGGCATAAATGAGTCTTCAGACTCTTGGGGAAGATAAGGAGGGTGGGGGCATTATGAAAGTCCAGGGGGAGCTGATTCCAGAGGGTTGGAGCCCCCACAGAGAAGGCTCTTCCCTTAGGCCCCACCAAGTGACATTGTCTAGTTGACGGGACCTGGAGAAGGCTGACTCTGTGGGACCTAACTGATTGCTGGGATTCATGCGGCAGAAGGCAGTCCCGCAGGTAATCTGGTCCGATACCATGTAGGGCTTTATAGGTCATTACCAACACTTTGAATTACATCCAGAAACCAATCGGCAACCAATGCAGTTGAAATCCACTCCCACCTTTTTGACCTTTAATAAGGGCCTCTACCAGTTGGCATGGATGATGGAGAAGCCATAGGCTGGAGGTGTTTGGTGTAGCGACAGAGAAAGCACCTCCTCCACTCCACTCTGAACTTCGCTTAGTTTACATTTAGTCA
The DNA here is from genome assembly GCF_031021105.1 of Erythrolamprus reginae. Lineage (NCBI taxonomy): Eukaryota > Metazoa > Chordata > Lepidosauria > Squamata > Dipsadidae > Erythrolamprus > Erythrolamprus reginae. Next base: position 68,173,437 of record NC_091952.1, read on the forward strand.
TTTGCAATCTGTTTGGTTTTATATTTAGAATTGCTTTTGTATTTCTATTTGTACTACATTATAAACTGCCCAGAGTCACAGCATATAAATTTCATAAATAAATAGATAAGCAACACATTTTATTAAAAAACATGTTTTCCTGAACCATAGTTCACTGCACCAGATACATGGTATGATGAAACCAATGAAGGATTTGAAAAGGAAATAGAGAGGGTAGAGAGAAAAGTTACACAGATGCAGTTACATGTGAGGTAGATATCATTAAATAGCAATTATTATTTATTTATTTATTTATTTATTTATTTATTTGATTTATATGCTGTCCCTTTCTGAGGACTCGGGGCGGCTTACAACATATATTAGAAACAATAGAATACAATGTCCTAAATCCAATTAATCTAATATCCCCAATTATTAAAAATCAGGTATTCCCACTCAGACCACAAACATACATAACATTCATCGGTCAGGGGACTAGAGTCTAATAACCCCAAGACTGGTAGCATAAAAGAGTCTTCAGGAAGTGGAAGTGGAAGCTCGGCTCGTATCCCGAATTTGAGCTTGGGTGTCGAACAGAAATTTCGCTTGCGTCGTGGCTCGTAACTTGGAATACTCGCATGTGGAGCAGCTTGTATCTAGAGGTACTACTGTATATAAAAAGCAAGCACACAATCGAATCATACACAAAAACTACGTGGACAAGGGGGAGATGTTTCAATTCCCCCATGCCTGATGGCAGAGGTGGGTTTTAAGGAGTTTACAAAAGGCAAGGAGGGTGGGGGCAATCCTAATCTCTGGGGGGAGCTGGTTCCAGAGGGTCAGAGTCACCACAGAGAAGGCTCTTCCCCTGGGTCCCGCCAGACGACATTGTTTAGTCGATGGGACCTGGAGAAGGCCAACTCTGTGGGACCTAACCGGTTGGTGGGATTCGTGCGGCAGAAGGCGGTCTCGTAGATATCCTGGTCCAATGCCATGTAGGGCTTTATAGGTCATAACCAACACTTTGAATTATGACCGGAAACTGATTGGCAACCAATGTAGACTGCGGAGTATTGGAGTAACATGGGCATACATGGAGAGATCAGCAATGGATAGTCTAAGGGTAAAGCTTTGGGCTTTAGGTGATGATACTACCGAGTCTGGTGGTGAGTGCCATGCATCAACTACTTGGTTACTAAAGTCGTATTTCCTGGAGGGTGATGTGCTGACATTTGTAAGTTGAAAGTGCTCTAACGCATTAGGGAGCAGTATATCAATCTAAGTTCTATTGTTATTGCTATCATGGGAGATGGAAAAATCAGATATGCTACAGTTGTGTTGAAAATAAAACAACCCAACCATAGGCGCCTGCAGGGATCAAAAGCCATGGAAGATAATTTCAATATATGATTACTGAGGCAATGTTATTATATGCCCAGAGATAAAAAGAGTCAACATTACCCAGTGTGGAGGAAAGGTTGGTGAAATTGGCAGATCTTGCTGAGATGGCTAAATTACCATCTCTGATTAGAGAAAAGATACTATCTACATTTATTGGTGACTTGAAGCCTCTCATATACTTGTTGCCTAAAAAATGGGGAAAATGAACTTCTGATTTATGTTTTGACAATTAGACAGGATAGATTATAGAAAGAAGAGTGATATGTTGAAGATTTAGAGAAAGATTAAAATATATTGTACTTATGTTTGAAGAATATCAGAAGTCACGTTTTTATTTATTACTCTTCACCTTTTTTCTTTTCTTCCATTTTTCTTTCTTTGATTTCCTTCCTTTTTTTCTTTTTTCTTTTATATTCTTTTGTATTCATTTTGATATTCTTTTTTTAAAAAATCAATAAAAATATATCTCCAGCTTTTGGAAAATTTGCCATCCCCCGCAAATGCTTCTGGTCCCAGGTACCTAAATGTAGATGTTTGTTTGTTTGTTTGTTTATTGGATTTATATGCCATCCCTCTCCGAGGATGTTAATGTGGGAATACGAGCTCTGGAACAGATTCAGAAATAATGAAGGACTTTTAATGTTCCTGTGCTTCATAAAGAATGAAAATAAATGCACAAAACAGGACAAATGAGTAAGACACAAATCTACTGGCTCTAATATTTGCCAAGCCGTGGTCATGCAGAATGACAATTAAATATGTAACTGATCAATTAACACTCCATACTTATTCTTATATGATATGGTTATGACAGAGCAAAGCAGCTGACTCAAAGTCAGGCATCTCTTCTCTTTTTTTTTAATAAATAATCTTTATTAAATATATACTTTAAAAAACACAAGAAAAACAAGACAAAACAAAGGTACATATAATATTTAATATCATGATCATATGTATCATATTAAAACAAAGACAGAAGAAAAGAAAAAAGAGGGATGACATTTTAAAAAGATGTAGTAAAAAGACTACTAATAGAGAAAGAAAGAAAGAAAGAAAGAAAGAAAGAAAGAAAGAAAGGGGTTATAGAAAAGAGAGGGGAGAAGGGGAGGGTGCCATCTATTTAGCTGACAATCCAGTAATATACGACCTGTGGTTTAAATGTGTAGTTGGAATATGTTTCCCTTCGCTTTTATTTGCTCGTAGTGTAGTATTCATTAGTTTTCATAAATATAAGAAATGCTTATCTAATGGATGTGTTCTTGTCTAATTGGTCGATATTTTGAGAGTTTGTTCGTAGGGTAGTCAGGCATCTCTTCTTAACCAGCCAAGGCAAAAGGCTTTTGAAACAGAAATGAAGCTAATGAAGGGATAGAATCAAACTGGGAAATAAGAAAATGAATAGAGTAAACAGCAATGTTTTTTGTTTAACATATAGGATACATAGATTAAAGTTTTTAGATTGGCTTTTTCTGTACTGTGTTAAGGGTCTGCTAAAAACTAATGTTTTCTTTGTAGATTCATTTCTCCAACTGCATGAGCCATGGTGGCTCAGTGGTTAGAATGCAGTACTACAGGCTACTTCTGCTGAATGCCGTCTGCCAGCACTTTGGCAGTTCAAGTCACACCGGCTCAAGATTGACTCAGCTTTCCATCCTTCCTAGGTCAGTAAAATGAGGACCCAGATTGTTCTGGGCAAACTGTAAACTGCTTAGAGAGGGCTGTGAGGCACTATGAAACAGTATACAAGTCTAAGTGCTATTGTAATATATTGCTATTGCTCCATCATAAAATACATAATACATGCTTTGAAGTAACTTGTCAAATCTGACAGAAGCATCAGGTTTAACTATATAAGCTTAGACTATTTGCAAATTCTCTATTGTAATCTGGTTCCTATGTTTCTGCCCTTTTTACTCATCTGATATGCCCGGTATAGTTCTGTCGAGCTCTCTAGTAGAATCCTCCGAAAATTCACAGATACAAATTTCAGACACACACACACGTTTAAAAATTCAAAACAATGTTCTTTATACTGAAAATTCAAATAAACTAAGCCCTCTTTTTGTATAGCAAAGAGCACTCGTCTCCAAAGAAACTGGTAATTTGTACAAGTCCCTTATCAGTTCTGAGATACTTAGCTTGCAGCTGTGAGGCAATTCACAGTCCTTCTTCTTTCACAAAGTGAAACACACTTTGCTCTGGTTTACTTTCAAAAAAATCAGCACACAAAGGCAGCAAGGCAGGCACGAAACACAATGATCAGATAATCCTCCACAATGGCCAAACCCACAGGCTGCTATTTATAGCAGCCTCACTAATTACCACAGTCCCACCCAGCCACAGGTGGCCTCATTTTCTTTGATAATAATCTCTCAGTTGTTGCTGCCTATGCATCGCTCTCCGCATGCGTGGCTGTATCATTAACTCTTGTTCCAAATCCAAGGAGGAGCTAGATAATTGATCTCCTTCTGAGCTATCTGCCACACTCTCCTTCTCCCTGTCACTCATGTCTTCTTGGTCAGAGGAGCCTTTATCAGCAGATTCCACCGGGAGCAAAACAGGCCTGCGGCATGTGGATGTATCCCCCACATCCACAGTCCTTGGGGCAGGAGCTGGGCCAGAGCGAACCACAAGTATATGGAACTTTTGGAACTACAGTAAGAAAAGATACAAGATGGAAGTGCAGCAAAAGGTGGTTAAATGAATTTTTGTCCCCCTACAATGCTTTTAATATACAATGTGTAATTCTATCGAAATCCTTTTTAATTTATTTGTCACATTTCTGCACTCTCCACCTCAAAAGGTATGCCACTGAAGTGAAATTAATTCTTTATTTTGAGTAAATAAGCGAACCCCCTGTTCTGCTTCAAACTTTTTTACCCATGCAGTCTAAGTACTATGTTGTTTGTTTGCATGGAAAGGTTTAATTAGCAAGCCACTTACCTGTTTCAAGGAGGGCACTCACTAACTCCCTGGGGGGGCAGAGCATAGGTAATATTTAACTTTATCTCTGTTCTGTTTCTGGTACTTTAGCCTGGCAATAAGCAACGTAAAACGACTATGTGTGTGTGGTGTGTTTACACAAGTTGTACTTCTGACCGAAGTAAAACTGGAGGTCATATAATCTGCTTCTTTTATGTTGTCTATTCATAAAGCATGATATGCTTTCATGATACTTAGTCCTCTAGAGCTGAAATTAAAAAGTACCATGCTTTGTGATCCTAAGGCACAATAGTGAGACACACTGGAACTGATGTTCTTTAGTTTTGCTTCCCCTCCAGAGAGCCTCTATCTTAACAGATCTCAAGATAGCAATTGATAAAAGAGCATTCGTGTTACAAAATATGTCACAGAGCATGGCTATGCTTTAAGGTATTTCCCACCCTTTCTTGTACGGCCTAAAAATTCTTTGGGTTTCACTTCCAACGCATCTCAAGGCTGCCAGCTTGTGGGTGGCTCTCTTAATTGCAGTTTTAGAAACAAATGCTTTCCACCATGCAAGTTTCCCAGAATAGCATTCTATTCTGTTACTCTTCTTCCTCGATTTATTTATCTCTGCTCTCTTTTTCTTATCCAAAGATCAGGCCTCCAGCACCATCTGAAATAAGCCTTTTTTTAAATAGAGAGAGAGATACAAAAAGATTTTGGACTAGGCTACACAAATGGATACAGGAAATTACCCATCTACAAATAGAATTCACACCGGAACTTCTCCGCTTAGGAATATTCAAAATAACTATACTAAGAGCATTAAAGCCCTGCATGGCATTGGACCAGAGTACCTCCGGAACCACCTGCTACTGCATGAATCCCAGTGACCGATAAGGTCCCACAGAGTTGGCCATCTCCGGGTCCCGTCAACCAAACAATGTCGTTTGGCGGCCCCAGGGGAAGAGCCTTCTCTGTGGCAGGCCCGGCCCTCTGGAATCAACTCCCCCCAGAGATTTGAACTGCCCCCACACTCCTTGTCTTTCGTAAATTAATCAAGACCCATCTATACCGCCAGTCATGGGGGAGTTGAGACACCTTTCCCCCAGGCTTTTTTATATTTATGTTTGGGTATGTATATGTTCTTTGCTTTTTTAAATATGATAGGTTTTTATGTGCTTTTTAATATTAGATTTGTTTTCGCTGGAATATTGTTTTTATTATTGTTGTGAGCCGCCCCGAGTCTTCGGAGAGGGGCGGCATACAAATCTAATACATTGAATTGAATTGAATTAAATATCTCACACTCCATATCACCACAGGGGCTAGGATCACCTTTGCCCAATTTTGGCAAGATTTGGGAACCACCCCCTCCCCCCAGAAAGCACAATAATTAGCAAAATTTATGAATGCACTCAGATGGATAAGCTAACAATTGACTTACGAGGCCAGAAAGACTCAGAGTATGTTGAAATACGGAATAGATGGTACCATTGGATCGAGCATAGAAAAACAAAAGTAAAAATAAAGAGTTAAAATAGAAGCATAACATGTAAATATGTATGTAGAAAAGTATAAATATTTTAGCTATTGTAATAATGTAATATCAGTACAATATGTCCAAATATATAAAATGTAAGGTAACTTAAAAAAAAGAAAGAAGATGCAATGATGTTACAATGCAGAATCACTTATTGCATTTATTGTATTATTGTATAATTGTTTTTGCAAAGGAGACTGGAAATTGAAATAAGGCTTTTTAAATCATGGAATCCCATGAATAGAGGGGATGCCATTCCAGAGACAAACATTAAAATGCATGGAATATTACAGTATATTGTCATAATTACTTTAATACTTTCTTCTGCCATTCTTCAGATCACAGAGAAGGAGAGGAAGGTAGTGCTGTTTACTTTTTGCATTTGCATTTTTTGAATTCAAGGAGAAGGGGCATTTATAACTGGCTGTTACAGACAATTTTATTAGCAGTTTGTTTTCAAACACAGACCAATCAGATTAGGCTGGGGCAGGATTAGACTGGGAAGTATAAAAGGCAGGAAAAAGCCATTTTAATTTGCACTTCAGATCACAGAGAAGGAGAGGAAGGTAGTGGCCCGCGCGCCTAACGGCACGCGAATCATATAACTATAAACCAAAATCAGCAAAGTTTGGTAGCAATAGGGGTTGTTGATTTTCCTGCTAAGTACTTGTATTTCAATACATTGTTAAGATGACTGGCTTGGTGTAGTGTAACATTTGTTTGGCTGTTGTCTTCCGTAGTACCTTGTGGAACTTGGGGTACTGCCCTCTTTGCATAAGGACATCTAGGTTACATGGCAAGATCTCTAGATTGCAGTCCTTAGTTTGTAGCTTGCAGTCAGAAGTGGAAAGATTGTCCCAGCCACGTGCTGTAATGCAGCCATGTGTCCAGCCTCCACTTCCACAGCGCCCCCCGAGGAGGAGGGCTGTGTGGACAACTGTCGGTTCAGGAAGATTGCGTGCAGTTGAGCAAAAACATAGCAATTTTGGTCTCTCTGTATCAAATTCCTATAGTGTTCTTGCGGATTTAAATAGTAAGGATGTTGGAGATATTAGCAAGGTCCCTCAGGCAGAGAATGAGGGGATGTTCAAAGGGGAAGTTGTCGTAAATGTCACCAAACCATCAAGTACAGTTAGTAGAAATAAAAAGAGGACACATTTTCTTGTGGGTGATTCGACCGTTAGAGGTGTTGATTTGGGACAGAGCAAGGATGTGGTTAAGGTGCTGAGGTGTCTCCCAGGGGCCACTGCCAGCAGGGACAGGAGGCGGATTACAAACATTGTTAAGACTGTGAGTAAAGGTAATAACGTTGATGTGGTGGTGCATCTTGGCACAAATGATTTGTCCCAGAGAAATGTTAATGTAGTAAAAAGAGATTTTCAATGTCTAAGTGTGGAGCTGGGTAAAATAACTGATTCAGTGACTTTCTCAGAGGTGTTACCGGTTTGTGGCCAAGAGGATAAAACAACGTGTATCAGAGAGTTTAATGTGTGGTTAAGGCAGTGGTGTAAAGCTGAAGGTTTTGGCTATGTAAGTCATGATGTCAGTAGGTGGTCTAATAGGGAGTTGTTTAAGAGGGATGGTTTGCATCCATCATATAGAGGTACCCAGGTGCTCGGTGAGGAATTCAGAACTTTTTTGGACAGGCATTTAAACTAGGTAAAGGGGACAGAGATGTAACTGGTGTGGGTGATTTCTGTCCCCGACCAATGAGGATAAAGCAGTTTTTGGAAGCTTATGAAAAGGGAGCTGCAAATAATATAGATGTAGTTGTTGATGATAAGGGGCAAACTAATAACGAAAATAATGTTCTTCGGGTAATGTGCACAAATGCTCGAAGCTTGAGCAACAAGCTCTGTGAATTAATGGCCATAATATATAGAGATAATTTGGACCTGGTTGCCATAACTGAGACATGGTTTAAGGATTATAATGAATGGGAAATATCCATACCAGGATATACACTGTATAGGAAGGATAGAATAGAGAGAAGGGGAGGTGGAGTAGCCATTTATATTAAAGAAAGTCTTAAAACAACACTAATTCAAAATACGTGTCAAGATCTAGAGACTCTCTAGATTTGCATGCAAAATAAAGAAGGTTCTGTCATTAGAATTGGGGTGATCTATAGGCCTCCAGGGCAATCCGAGGAATATGACAACAAGATGGTGGATGAAATTACCCAAATGGCAGTAAAGGGAGATATTGTGGTTATGGGTGATTTCAACATGCCTGATGTTGACTGGAATATCCCCAGTGCCCTTACATGCAAAGTAAGAATATAGTAGAGGCCTTTACAGGAGCAGCTCTGGCACAGCTGGTTAAGACACCAACTAGAGGGGAGAATATTCTAGATTTAGTTTTTACGAATGGGAATTGGGTTTCAGATGTCAAGGTGGGAGAAAATTTAGGTTGCAGTGACCATCTATGTTTGTGGTTTGATGTAAAAACTCATTGTGAGCAATCCTATAATGCAACCAAAGTATTGGATTTCAGAAAAACAAATTTTAATGCAATGGGAGAATATTTAGATAATGAATTAAAGGGGAGGGATAAAATGGCAGGAGCGAGCATCCAGTGGACTGTATTAAAAAAGGCCATCTTAAAAGCCACTGGACTGTATGTAAGACAAATAACTAAAGGTAAAAGGAAGAAGAAACCGCTATGGTTTAGCAATGATGTAAGGGCTATAGTCAATGAAAAAAAGGCTGCCTATAGGAGGTATAAAGAGTCTGGAAGTATAGCTGATAGGGAGGTATATAAAATGAGACAGAAGGAGGCGAAACAGATAATATATGCTGCTAAAGCCTCAAAAGAGGAAGAAATTGCCAAATCTGTAAAGAAGGGGGATAAAACCTTCTTCAGATATATTAATGATAAGAAGAAGAAAAACTGCAGCATCACGAAGCTTAGTACCGGGAATAATACATGCATTAATGGGAATAAGGAGATCGCTGACCATTTCAATAGCTACTTCTGTTCAGTTTTCTCAAAAGACACCTTACAAAATAATACTATAGAGGGATATAGCATTGCTTCCAGCTGTACGGATTCAGCTCCAGTGATCTTAGAAGCCGATGTCTTAGAAGAACTTGAACGATTAAAGATAAATAAGGCAATGGGTCCAGATGGCATCCACCCCAGAGTTCTTAAAGAACTCAGATCTGTCATTGCTACCCCCCTGACTGATTTGTTTAACCAATCCTTGTTAATAGGAGAAGTTCCTGAGGATTGGAGAATGGCCAGTGTTGTGCCTATTCACAAGAAGGGCAGTAGAGAAGAAGCTGGTAACTACAGGCCAGTTAGCTTGACATCAGTTGTAGTTAAAATGATGGAGACTCTACTCAAAAAGAGGATAAATCAGCACCTAAAAAACAATAACTTATTAGACCCAAATCAGCATGGCTTTACTGAAGGCAAATCATGTCAGACTAATCTCATTGATTTCTTTGACTATGTCACAAAGGTGTTGGATGAAGGTGGTGCCGTGGATATTGCCTACCTGGACTTCAGCAAAGCCTTTGATACGGTTCCACATAAAGAGCTGATAGATAAATTAGTGAAGATTGGACTTAATCCCTGGATAGTTCAATGGATTTGCAGCTGGCTGAAGCATAGACATCAGAGAGTTATTGTTAATGGCGAGTATTCCGAGCAGAGTCAGGTTACAAGCGGTGTGCCACAAGGATCTGTTCTGGGTCCTATTATTTTTAATATATTTGTGAGTGACATAGGGGAAGGTTTGGTAGGGAAGGTTTGCCTATTTGCCGATGACTCTAAAGTGTGCAATAGGGTTGATATTCCTGGAGGCGTCTGTAATATGGTAAATGATTTAGCTTTACTAGATAAATGGTCTAAGCAATGGAAACTGCAGTTTAATGTTTCCAAATGTAAAATAATGCACTTGGGGAAAAGGAATCCTCAATCTGAGTATTGTATTGGCAGTTCAGTGTTGGCAAATACTTCAAAAGAAAAGGATTTAGGGGTAGTGATTTCTGACAGTCTCAAAATGGGTGAACAGTGCAGTCAGGCGGTAGGGAAAGCAAGTAGGATGCTTGGCTGCATAGCTAGAGATATAACAAGCAGGAAGAGGGAGATTATGATCCCACTATATAGAATGCTGGTGAGACCACATTTGGAATACTGTGTTCAGTTCTGGAGACCTCACCTACAAAAAGATATTGACAAAATTGAATGGGTCCAAAGACGGGCTACAAGAATGGTGGAAGGTCTTAAGCATAAAACGTATCAGGAAAGACTTAATGAACTCAATCTGTATAGTCTGGAGGAGAGAAGGAAAAGGGGGGACATGATCGAAACATTTAAATATATTAAAGGGTTAAATAAGGTCCAGGAGGGAAGTGTTTTTAATAGGAAAGTGAACACAAGAACAAGGGGACACAATCTGAGGTTAGTTGGGGGAAAGATCAAAAGCAACATGAGAAAATATTATTTTACTGAAAGAGTAGTAGATCCTTGGAACAAACTTCCAGCAGACGTGGTAGATAAATCCACAGTAACTGAATTTAAACATGCCTGGGATAAACATATATCCATCCTAAGATAAAATACAGAAAATAGTATAAGGGCAGACTAGATGGACCATGAGGTCTTTTTCTGCCGTCAGACTTCTATGTTTCTATGTTTCTATGTTTTTGTTTAGACTGCACCATTGACTTTCTTTTCATCATCTTGTTTTAATTATCTATCTATTTACTGCTAGCTACCCTGGTAATTTTAATGAAATCTGTCCTGGATATTGCTTAAATAGATTAATGAAATTTGTTTTATGAAAAAAAAATAGACCTCACATGATTTTTCTCTTTTTTGTTCCTCCTGGGTCCCCTTTCCACTCTTTTTTCTCTCTTCTTTCTTCTCCTTCAAGTCCTTCTTCTATCATTGACTGACATACACACATTTTCTTCAACAGGATGTCATCCGTACATTTATATCAATGTTGAACTAGTTTGACTTGAAACTATCCAAGTGAGACCAACCAGAAGAACTAGATTCATGGCACACTGGAATGCTAAGGAGCATCACTTAATGGCTAATACATTGTACAGATAGGAAATCTGCTGCCCTGCACGTTATGTTTTGGGTAATAGTAAGATTGCGTGATAAGATATACATTTTACATCATATCTCAACAAGAGGGGGAAATATCAATTGTTACGTCCTGGCAACAGAAGGGCAACCAATCTTTTTATTTGCAGGTATGGGTCACAAAATGAGACAGTAAGTTTAGAACTATACAGTAGAACATATCTGCATCCTACCTCACACCTCAAGGTCAGGGGTTCCCAAACGTGGCAACTTTAAGATTTGTGGACTTCAACTCCTAGAATTCTCCAGCCAACTCCCAGAATTCTGGGAGTTGAAGTCCTTAAGTCTTAAAATTTGTTTGTTTGTTTGTTTGTTTGTTCGTTTGTTCGTTTGTTGGATTTGTATGCCGCCCCTCTCCGTAGACTCGGGGCGGCTAACAACAGTAATAAAAACAGCATATAACAATCCAATATTAAAACAGTTAAAAACCCTTATTATAAAACCAAACATACATACAGACATACCATGCATAAAATTGTAAAGGCCTAGGGGGAAAGAGTGTCTCAGTTCCCCCATGCCTGGCAGCAGAGGTGGGTTTTAAGAAGCTTATGAAATGCAAGGAGGGTGGGGGCAATTCTATTCTCTGGGGGGAGTTGGTTCCAGAGGGCCGGGGCCGCCACAGAGAAGGCTCTTCCCCTGGGTCCCGCCAAGCGGCATTGTTTAGTTGACGGGACCCGGAAAAGACCCACTCTGTGGGACCTAACTGGTCGCTGGGATTCGTGCAGCAGAAGGTGGTCCCTGAGATAATCTGGTCCGGTGCCATGAAGGGCTTTAAAAGTTGCCAAGTTTGAAAACCTCTGCTCAAGGTAAATAAATTAAGGGCCTTCTGATTTATTTTCAGATAAACATACTGTCATGTCAAACAATTCTGCAATCTTTCTTCCCTCTTTTTTTTAATTAAGTGGCATTCAATGTATAACTTGTCCATTAGATGTTAATCTTCTCCCAAACAACCACGTTATGATGAAAAAAAACCAATTTATTTTTTATTAATAGAAAAGTCCTTGCACAAACCTTGCACACTGTTTTCTAAAAGTTGCATAGGAGATGCAGTACAACTGAGAGCGATCCAAGGGAAAAAGGGTTAGAGGGTTTTTTTCCTAACATACAAAAGAAATGTAGCATTTGTATAACAAATAGGATATACAAATACTGCTTTCATACCGCACACTGAGTAGGCTGGCAGAGAATAGTTTGGTTCCTGTAGGATGAATGAAATCCATTTGTTCTCATCACAAAGTAAGCAAACAAAAATATGATGGGTATAGTAGAGGAAGCGTTGGAGTACTAGATGGGTCCCAATTGCTTATTTGAGCTTGTGGGCAAATCATGGACCCCAAAGGCATTAGTCATACTGAAAACAGTTCCAAGTCCTTCTAATCTTAACTTCTTTGCAGGAAATATGCTGTTGAGCATAACTGAAACAATTATTTAAAAAGTAAAAGGAAATTGGAAAGAAAAAAGATAGTAGGGCCATTCTGTAGTTATAGAGGGAAAAGAAAAATAGATGGAAGTGGGGAAAAAAGTGTGCTGGAGTGAGAGAGAAGCTGCCAAATGAGGAAATGCTGGAGGCAAGAGGGGTACATGTGACAAAAATAACAGAGCAGCCAGCAGCAATTGAAGGGGTGCTTCCCAAAGACTATATTGCCTACAGCCGCTTTAAATTTGACGATAAAGCTGGGCTTCACCCAGGCGGGAGTTCCTACTCACGACCGCTACCAGTGCAATGCACGCACAGCTCTGGATGACCGACGGGTGGGAACGCACGTCCCAATAAGATTTTGTTTCTGCACAGGCACAGAAGCAAAATCTCACGAGAGGATGAGTGCGTGCATGAGATTTTGACAATTTTTTGCTTCCACGCATGCACGGAAGCAAAAACTCGCTGAAATCTCACATACACAGACACGTCCTCTTATAAGAGTTTGCTTCCTGCGCATGCGCAGAAGCAAAATCTTTCTGGGACTCACCTGCCCACCCGCCGCTCACCCGGAGCTGTGCACGTGTTGCCGTTTTCACCACCGGTGCACAGAGTGGCCCATAACAGTAAAGGAATCACACCACCACCACTTTTCCTGACATTCTGCTGGAAGGTATCCTAACTGTTCTTCTTGGGAAGAATTTTTTTGGGGGGGAGGACTCAGTTTAGAAAACAATTTTATTTATTTGTTTGTTTTTTGATTTGATTTGATTTGATTTGATTTGATTTGATTTGATTTGATTTGATTTGATTTGATTTGATTTGATTTGATTTGATTTGATTTGATTTGATTTGATTTGATTTGATTTGATTTGATTTGATTTGATTTGATTTGATTTGATTTGATTTGATTTGATTTGATTTGATTTGATTTGATTTGATTTGATTTGATTTGATTTGATTTGATTTGATTTGTATGCCGCCCCTTTCCGCAGACTCGCCCCTCTCCGCAGACTCCAGCAAAATTCATTTTGCTGGATTTTCTACTCTAGGTCTGCAAGACAAGCAGCAGTTCAACTCTGTTCTGAGACAAGAGAAAGGACCACCGTGAAGATAGAGCTTATGCAGGCTTCCCCAATGGTCTTCTTTCCTGTTCTGTGCATCTTGAGGGGTAAAAGCAGCGCTTTTCAAACTTGGCAACTTTAAAGCTACCTCAGAATTCTTGAGGTTTAAAATCCACACCTCTTAAGTTGCTGAGTTTGTAAAATGCTGCTGTAAAGTCTCTGATAGCATCCCTTGATCTCCGTGTCTTAAGTACATACGTTTGAAATAAATGCACGTTCTTTCCATAGAAACATAGAAGACTGACGGCAGAAAAAGACTTCAGGGTCCATCTAGTCTGCCCTTATACTATTTCCTGTATTTTATCTTACAGTGGATATATGTTTATCCCAGGCATGTTTAAATTCAGTTACTGTGGATTTACCAACCACGTCTGTTGGAAGTTTGTTCCAAGGATCTACTACTCTTTCAGTAAAATAATATTTTCTCATGTTGCTTTTGATCTTTCCCCCAACTAATTTCAGATTATGTCCCCTTGTTCTTGTGTTCACTTTCCTATTAAAAACACTTCCCTCCTGAACCTTATTTAACCCTTTAACATATTTGTTGTATCCTGTAATGGCTACCTTGTAACTCTGTAAATAGTTTGTTCCTCTTTCAGCGCTGTCTGAGCCCAAGCAGGAAGTCGCTCCTGATTGGCTCAGACGCGGCCGGCTCTGGCTTTGGCGGGAACCGCAAATATATAAAAGGAGCGGTTTCTCCAGCCAGAGTCAGTCGGTACTCGCTGAATTGTCACTTTGCCTTGCTGAGCTGTCACTTGTTCTCTGAGCTGAATAAAAGTACCGATTGCTCAAAACCCTGTCTCTGGGTCTACTTCACTGGCGACGAACGGACGGAAGAAACTTCGCGTGCAACATGGACAAAATCCAGATCGGCCAGGCTCCGGAACTCTTCGATCCCGAGAAATCGACATGGGACGAGTACATGGCCACCTTCGAGATCTTCCTCGAGGCGGCGGGAATGCAGAACGCCGAAGCCGATCGCAGACGGGCTATTTTCCTCAACTACTGCGGCGCAGAAATCCACAGACTAGCCCAAACTCTCACCGAACCAGAACAAGCAAGAGCCACAGCGTGGGACGTCCTACAACAAAAACTGGCGAGCCATTTCAAGCCGACCAAACCAGCCATGGTTTTTCGGCATCAATTCCACATGATGGTTCAGAGGGAAACCGAGTCGATCAGCCAGTTTACAACGCGGCTGCGAACGGTACTTGCTCAATGCAAGTTTAAAGACCCGGAAGCTCGCCTCACCGACGCCCTGGTTTTCGGCATGAAAAACAACACGGTGAGAAATAAACTCCTCATCGAAGAAGAGCCGACTCTACAAACCGTAATTAAACTGGCGCAAACCGCAGAAGCAGCCGACGCAGCGGCGAGAGAATTGAAAGAGCACGGAAGGCGAGAACTCATTGCAAAAATCGACTCCGCGTCTCCCAGCGCCGTGGGAACAAACAACAGCCAACAAATTTCCAGCGGAGACAACTGCCTCCTGGTGCAAGACCAGCCGAGACACCTGAGAGCTACTCACCCAGCCCCCTGCGCGGGCTGCCGGGGAAATCACCAGCGCCACCGATGCCCCTTCCGAGACGCTACATGCCGCCGTTGCAACCGGAGAGGCCACATCGCCATCGCATGCAGAGCAACAGCGCCAGAGGAAACA
This sequence comes from Erythrolamprus reginae, assembly GCF_031021105.1. Lineage (NCBI taxonomy): Eukaryota > Metazoa > Chordata > Lepidosauria > Squamata > Dipsadidae > Erythrolamprus > Erythrolamprus reginae. The sequence goes on from NC_091952.1 coordinate 68,188,595, forward strand.
TTTGCCACACCGCAATACCAGCGACCTCAAAGCCAGACCCCCCAAGCGCGAGAAAGGAGACCATTCCGCAACGCGGGTCAAAGGAACTACTCAACCGCTAACCGCGACTACTATAGAGGTAACTCTCAATTTTCCGTGAATAACACGGCAACCAAAAAAGGGGCTAAAATTGTTATATCACTGTTACTCAATAACCAACCTTGCTCAATGGAGCTGGATACGGGCTCTAGATATACCATCATGCCCTGGGAAAAATTTAAACTGTATATGCCTAATGTTTCTAAGGCTGACCTAAATCAAACCTCTTTGGTGATTAGAGACTTTCAGGGGGGAGTAATCTCGGTCTTGGGAACAGCAAACGTACCTATCGCATTCAAGAATGTTAAATGTACCCTTCCCATGCTTATTGTAACAGGGGCCAAGCACTCTCTTCTGGGTTTAGCATGGATGGAACCACTGGGGATCGAGATTTCGGGTGTGTGTAATGTAAACTGTTATGATATGCCTAACTTTGTGAAAGAGTTCCCTGAAGTGTTCAGCCCCACACTGGGATTGTATAAGGGGCCCCCTATATCGTTCTCTATTGACCCCAAGGTCCCACCGATCAGACTAAAACCTCGCAGGGTCCCCCTGCCGCTCCTCCCCAAACTAGACATACAGCTGGACAAACTCATTAGCCAAGGTATTTTGGTCCCTGTGGAGCAGGGGCCATGGGAAACTCCCATAGTTACCCCTCTGAAGCCAGATGGCTCTTTAAGAGTTTGCGCTGATTACAAATCGACCCTAAACAAGGCACTCCAACACCACCCCTACCCCATCCCGGTTGTGCAACAACTGCTACACTCCCTGGGGGAGGGGAAAAGGTTCGCAAAGATCGACCTGGCGCAGGCTTACCAGCAACTTCCGGTCGATGAACAAACAGCAAACGCTCAAACAATTGTAACGCACAGGGGGGCTTTCAAATGCACGAGGTTACAGTTTGGGGTAAGCATAGCCCCAGGAATATTCCAGAGCATTATGGAACGCCTATTGTCAGGGGTAAATGGGGCCATTCCATACTTTGATGACATCTTAATTGCAGGGGAAAACCAGGAACAAGTAAACAAAAGAATAAGGGAAGTACTTAAGAGGTTACAGGACAAAGGTTTAAGAATCAAGCCTGATAAATGTGTCTGGGGAACCAACAGTATAGAATTCCTAGGATATAAAATAGATAAGGAAGGTATCCACCCCACAACAGAGAAGCTGAGAGCAATTAGAGAAGCCCCAGAGCCACGAGATAAGAATGAGTTGCAGGCATTTTTGGGCCTCCTTAATTTTTATTCCGTTTTTTTAAAGCAGAAGGCAACAGTAGCAGAGCCTCTCCATCGTTTACTCCAGAAGGAAGCCCGCTGGACATGGGGGAAAACTGAACGTGAAGCTTTTTCTCAAATAAAAAATTTATTAACTTCTAAAAGTGTAGTAGTCCAATATAGTGCTTCACTACCCATTAGGCTCACGTGCGACGCTTCGCCGTACGGCATAGGAGGAGTCCTAGCTCACGTTCTACCTAATAAGACAGAGGCCCCAATAGCATTTTTTTCAAGAACCATGACCAGCACAGAAAGGAATTATAGCCAGTTAGACAAGGAGGCTCTAGCATTAGTGGCAGGGGTAAAGAAGTTTCACAATTACATTTTTGGAAGAAGCTTTGAGCTAGTCACGGACCACAAACCCCTACTAGGCCTGCTAGCCCCCAACAAGCCCACTCCACCTTTTATGTCTCCAAGACTAATCAGATGGGCTCTTTTCCTCTCAGGGTATCAGTATGAGCTCACCCACAAGGGGGGGAAGGAAATCAATCATGCAGACGGTCTCAGCAGATGCCCCATAACAGACTTAGTGGAAGACCCTGTTCCTTCCACAGATGTGTTAATGATAGAACTCGAGGAAAACCCACTAACCACAGCAAAAGAGGTAGCTGCACACACGCAGCAAGATCAAATCCTTAAACAAGTGGTGAACTGTGTTCTAAAGGGATGGCAAAATGATGTTGTGAAACCTGAATTGTGTGATTTTAAAAACAAGAGACTTGAGTTATCGTATGTAAAAGGTTGTTTGCTGTGGGGGGATAGAGTGATCATCCCCAAAAGCCTAAGGGGAAAGGTACTCAAAATGTTACATGTGGGTCATCCTGGGATTGTCAGGATGAAGAGCCTGGCAAGGGGGCATTTATGGTGGCCAGGGCTGGATGCTGATATTGAAAGTTGGGTTTCAAAGTGTGATCCGTGCCAAGAGTCACGGCCCAGTCCCCCCAAAACAACTCCGGCTGAGTGGGAACAGCCTGCTGGTCCTTGGTCTAGAATCCACATTGATTTTGCTGGCCCAGTGGGGTCTCAGTATTTTTTAATAGTGGTTGATGCCTTCTCCAAATGGTTGGAAATAATAGCAATGAACAACATAACCACAAGTGCCACTATCAAGGTATTGAGCAGACTGTTTGCATCCCATGGGTGCCCAGATCTCTTAGTGTCTGACAATGGGCCACAGCTAACAGCCAGGCAATTCGAATTGTTCCTAGATGGCCTAGGGGTCAGGCATGCCCTCATCTCGCCTTATTCGCCCTGGGCTAACGGATTGGCAGAACGTTACGTACGGGTGGCAAAGGAGGCATTGCGCAGGTCAGGCCCTGGGGATGTGCAACAGAACTTGGACCAATTCTTACTCACCCAACACATTACCCCTAACTCGCACACACATGTAAGCCCTGCAGAGTTATTGATGGGAAGGAAGTTGAGGTCACCACTAGACAGGTTAAACCCAAGGTTCTGTGTTAATAATAACCAAATGTGTACAAAACCTGAAAGAGAAATGTATTTGGGACAAAATGTATATGTAAAAAGTTTTGATGGAAATGTAAACTGGATGAAGGGAATTATTGTTAAGCAAAATGCACCTAAGACCTATGTTGTTAAACTAGAGGATGGTCGTTTGTGGAAACGACACATAGACCACATTCGGAAGCGAACAGAAAATCAATTGCCACAAACCGCTGACATGGACTCTCCCCCTTCAACAGACTTTAGTACATTGCCCGAAATAAGAGACACGCAAAGAGACTTATCGGGCCAGGGGGAACCATCCAGCGACGCCGAACCATCCTCGTCCTCCGAAGCCTTCGTTGGGCCCGCCAGGCCAAGTCCGCCACACCGGGAGAACAGCGGCGGGCCATCCTCCACAGTCAGTGGCGAAGGAGAAATTGAACTGCGCAGGTCAGCGCGAGCTCCTCAGAGGCCCCACCGATTGGACGACTTTGTCACATGGCTTTCTTGATGGATGTGTCCAACTATGAGGGGAGGGGTGTTGTATCCTGTAATGGCTACCTTGTAACTCTGTAAATAGTTTGTTCCTCTTTCAGCGCTGTCTGAGCCCAAGCAGGAAGTCGCTCCTGATTGGCTCAGACGCGGCCGGCTCTGGCTTTGGCGGGAACCGCAAATATATAAAAGGAGCGGTTTCTCCAGCCAGAGTCAGTCGGTACTCGCTGAATTGTCACTTTGCCTTGCTGAGCTGTCACTTGTTCTCTGAGCTGAATAAAAGTACCGATTGCTCAAAACCCTGTCTCTGGGTCTACTTCAATATTTAAATGTTTCGATCATATCCCCCCCCTTTTCCTTCTGTCCTCCAGACTATACAGATTGAGTTCATTAAGTCTTTCCTGATACATTTTATGCTTAAGACCTTCCACCATTCTTGTAGCCCGCCTTTGGATCCGTTCAATTTTGTCAATATCTTTTTGTAGGTGAGGTCTCCAGAACTGAACACAGTATTCCAAATGTGGTCTCACCAGCGCTCTATATAAGGGGATCACAATCTCCCTCTTCCTGCTTGTTATACCTCTAGCTATGCAGCCAAGCATCCTATTTTCCAAATTTACTTGTATCATCCTTTGATTTTCTCGTGTCTCATTCTTGGAATTACAACTTCCAGAATTCTCAGCTGGCTTGGATAAAATGAAAGTTTGAAAGCCATTAGTTGGAAATACAGTGCAAACAGAAATGAATAATATGCCTTGTAAACCAGCGTAACAACAGGCACATGTTTACCTGGCATTCCTGCTGAATGAGGTACAAGCTTTTTTTTCCCCACAAGGTACAAAGAACTCTGTGAACTTAGTTACTGGTAAACTTCAGCCCAATAGGCAAAAGCTGATCTACTGTGGTTTGTGGCAAAGTGCCCAAAGTGCATAGCACCAATTAAGAGCAAACTTTCTCTCTGCCTAGGCCTCAAAATGATCTCCTCTGAGACTAGAAACCTTTGTTTACTAAACAAGATATGCAATATTAGACATGTAAATTAGCACAGGACTTAAATAACTTCTTCACCCAGGTAGGATAAAATGAAGACTACAACTGGTCCAGCTTTGAAGACCCCAGAGGTCATGATGTTATACTGGTGCTATGTAAGCAGAGCTGGTTCCCAGTTTCTCTCCAGGTGCAATTCAAAGTTCTGGCTATAGCAATAGCACTTAGATTAATATACTACTTTATAGTGCTTTACAGCCCACTCTAAGCAGTTTACAGAGTCAACAATCTGCATCCTCGTTTTACTGACCTTGGAAAGCTGGAAAGCTGAGCCAACCTTGAGCCTGATGAGATTTGAACTGGCAAATTGCAGCCAGCCAGCAGTCAGAAGTAAGCCTGCAGTTCTGTACTCTAACCACTGTGCCATTTTTATCATCTTTAAAGTCAGGTAAGGTTCACTTCAAGTCATTCCCTAAAATATTTCTAGAAGGATCTTGGAAGCTCACCTCCGAAGCTGTTCCTGCCCACTGGAATACACTGCCTTCAAAACCTAGCAGGCCCCCAACCTGTGATAGGTTCCTGCTATTGCGGTCCAGAGCGCCACACCAGTATGAACCCTTTGTTTGTTTGTTTGTTTGTTTGTTTGTTTGTTTGTTTGTTTGTTTGTTTGTTTGTTTGTCTGTCTGTCTATCTATCTATCTATCTATCTATTTATTTATTTATTTATTTATTTATTTATTGGATTTGTATGCCGCCCCTCTCCGTAGACTCGGGGCGGCTCACAACACAATAAAAACAGTTCCTGACAAATCTAATAATTTACAATTTAAAATAGTTTTAAAAACCCATTTTTAAGCAGACATACTTACAAACATACCATACATAAATTATATAGGCCTGGGGGAGATATCTCAGTTCCCCCATGCCTGACGACTAAGGTGGGTTTTAAGGAGTTTGCGAAAGGCAAGGAGGGTAGGGGCAGTTCTAATCTCAGGGGGGAGCTGGTTCCAGAGAGTCGGGGCCGCCACAGAGAAGGCTCTTACCCTGGGGCCCGCCAACCGATTTTTTTCCCGCTGTCTCCATGTCGGAAGAATCCCTCCCGGCCCACCCTCATCTTAATGCCAACTTTTATTCTTCTTCCAAAGCATAGCTGAGAAGCTCCTTCTCAGGAGACGCCGGGGGAAAAATCACCCAAAATTGCATCATTAGTGGGTTCCTACCGGTGCAGCATTCTGGCCTCCAACCTCCTTACTCCCCAAAATTTCATAAGATTCTGAGCTAAGAGAAATGTTCTTGTATGGGAAGTTTTATTTTAGGACACCAGATATTGTTTCAAAGCTGAGCTCATAGCTATTTTATGTGTTATTATGGCCTTATAAACAGCCAAAAATTTTACTTCCACACTGTTGGTGTGGCTTATTTTGTGGGTGTGGTTTAATGGCCATGTGACCAGGTGGGAGTGGCTTGCCGGCCATGTGACCAGGTGGGAGTGGCTTGAACTATCATCATCGTTGAAGTGAACTGTTAAGTCCTCGACTTACAACCTTTCCAGTGTCACTCACTGGGGTGACAGTTTGCTTCACGAATCCTGGGTTGCTCTCTCCACCTCAGGCTGGGTAGCTAGGGGAACGGGTGCTGCCAGAAGCATAAATGCTGCCGCTTTTATGCTTCTGCTTGCACCTCAGGCAGGAGGTGGCCTCATGAGGCTGGAGGGGAGCTGGGCAGGAGAGAGGGAAGCTCGTCCGAGGCCAGGAAGGAGGAAAGAGGAAAAAAGCAAGGAGTGCAGAGGCAGCAGCAGCAACAGAGAAAAAAGCCAAGAAGTGACCAGGAAGTGACAGCCACCAATTAGCTGGAGCTGCGCATGCATCTTCATTTCTGCCAGTGGAACTGCATTCCACCCCACCGCTGCTTATAAACTACTCAGGATGTATGTAGGATGAGTGGCCATATGCATTTTTTTACATTAAAAAAATATTTCTAAACATTGATCATATGATGAATCAGATTAAGTTATTCTGTTGATTCATTTCAGAGCTACCCGTTTCCCTGAAAATAAGACCTATCCCCAAAATAAGCCATTGTGTGTTTTATGTGTGTGCCTAATATAAGCCCTACACACACACCCAAAATAAGTCCTACTTAAGATCTTGCGCAACCAGCCACCTTCCCATTCCATTTGGTTGCTCATGGTGCTGGGGCCATGAGGTTGGGGGGTGGGGTGGAGCTGCCTCATGTGGGTGTGGCTTATTTTGTGGGTGTGGCCTACCTCAGAGCCCCCACAGCCAGGCCATTCACACCCTGACACTTGCCTCACAGCGGCAGCATTGCCAGCATTTGCAACGGGAGCCCACGTGGCTACTGGCCTACTTCTTCTGCTTGCTCATGGCCGCAAAGAGCAGGAGTCTGAGTGATGTGCTGGTGTCGTGGCCACGAGGTAAGAGAGATATCAGTGCATGGAGGGTGGGGGAGCTGAGGTAAACCAGTGCAGGATGTGTAGTGCAGTTCCACCCTCCACCGTGTGGTGGCAGCACTGACACTCCGCTTGTCCTCATGCCCCACCATGAGAAAACAGAAGAAATGGGCCTCCAGTACATGGGTAGAAAATAAGACACCTCCTGAAAATAAACCTTAGTGCTTATTTTGGGGCCCAAAAGAAAATAAAACCCGGTCTTATTTTTGGGAAAACCTGATATTAAAAAGCGGTCAATTCCTAATTTTAATTTTGGCATCACTGGAAAAATAGAGCGCTGTGTCATTTTGGCAGAAACATCTTTAAAAATCAGAGATATTCACCTGGCTCGCCAAAAAAATAGTGTGATTTGATCTTTTAATCTTTTTTTCCTGTTGGCTCTAATTGTAAGTGGAGGAGAACAAAATTCTTACATAATTCTCCCACCATCCCTTGTCCAAAAGTTCTTCTTCCATTTACCTCATCCTCATAAAGCTGTTTTAAAATAATGTCAGATAGTTTTGTTACACCTCAGGGGAAAAAATGGGTTACTTTTTAATTAAATTTCTTGTTCAGTTTTAAAGAAAATTATGAATCTGCTGAAATTAATTAAGATCCAGAATTTAAGGTGTTGGAGAGGGGAGTTTTATGTCTATATACAGTAATTCTCCTTCTCAGTTTAAGTTGCTTCAGAGAGTAGTTATTGTAATAATGAAATTAAAGATGATTTCTGTGGAAAGATGATTTCCTTAAGCTAAAAGTCCCAATGGGTAGTGCAACAAAACTAGAAATGCTCTCCTTTTTATGTGGTATGAAATCCCAGTTAGAACCCGCTAGATTAGGGGTGTCAAACTCACATTTCATGGGCCAGATGTGCCATGCACTGACCACATCCACCCCTGGTTTAGCGAAGGGAGAGTGTGTTATGTCACATGAAAACATGACATTGCGACTTTGACACCCCTGCTTTAGATGACAAGATTTGTAATACATAATAATAAGACTGACCCTCGAAGGAAGCCTTGTGATATTTTATCCTGGACTGCCAGATGAGAAAGACTTTTTCTAACAAAAGAGGATGCCCTCACCATTTTAAGATCTGTTGATTCTGCATTGATTTTGCAATAAACAAAACGTTAAAGGGATTTTGTTCCAGCAACTATAATAGTTCAGCATACAGAATCTATGTGGTGGTGCCATCAACTGGTAACATCTGGAAATACATTTGTTTCATTCTTTACATTGTGTATCATTGTATATAATGAACTTTTCAAAGGAGACCAGACTTGGGATCTAAATGTGTGGGGTTTTTTAATGGTAGACATATTTAGTATTTTGAGGAGCTGCTATAGCTGCTCTTGCAAACTGGCTGCAGAGGAAGGCTTGGTCAATAACAAGCTGGCTACCATAGGGATATAACTAGATTGCTTAGACTACAATTTTCGAGTACACCATTTGCCATCTCTTCTAGTTCCTCTTCCAGAAAAAAATGATTTCTAATGTACCTGCTTACTTTGTCTTTATTCAGGGCAGATAGCACACACATTAAAATGCACTCAGCTATAGCCAGAGTTTACTTACACATCAAGTACCTTGCAAGATTGGGCCTTAGACAGTACCAAGGTCACTAAATCAAGTTCCATGGCTATATAGGAGGACTGGAACCTGCATCTTCCTATTACTACTGAAATATATTAACCAGTACACCACACTGGCACTTTAAATTTATGTGGGACTTTGGTGAGAGAAAGATGATTTTGGAGGAACAACGTAGAATTTCAGGATTTAATGACTGTGATCTAAACCAGGGGTCTCCAATCTTGGCCACTTTAATCCTGGAGGACTTCAACTTCAAAGTTGAAGCAAAGCAAACCTGGCTGGGGAATTCTGGGAACAGAATGGAATGGAATGGAATAGAATAGAATAGAATAGAAAAGAAAAGAATAGAATAGAATAGAATAGAATAGAATAGAATAGAATAGAATAGAATTCTTTATTGGCCAAGTGTGATTGGACACACAAGGAATTTGTCTTTGGTACATATGCTCTCAGTGCACATAAAAGTAAATCCTCCAGGTTTAAAGTGGCCATGGTTGGAGACTGCTGGTCAAAATAACAACAGTTTCCATGCATTTCATCAGCAACCATGGCTGGCATCTTCAAAGGCAATAATAGACAACAAGCAACTGAGCAGGGATAGATGGGCTGCTTTTCTTTAAAGCCAAATGACCTGACATCTGATTTAGTGGTGGGTTGCTCCCAGTTCAGTATCAGATTCGTTCTTTGTGTCCATTTCTAACTGGTGGTTTTGGTGCTATTGGATCCTAATGGTTCATGCTGGCTTCTGACTAGTCATAGTCTACAATGCCTCTTGTAGCAGGCCAGCCACAGATGCCAGCAAAACCTCCAGAAATTCTATTGTCAAGACCATGGTCACCTAGAAGCAGGATGATTATATATTTTATTTGGTAAGCCTGCCCACTTAAAATATATTTTAGGCCAAATAATTCAGGTTGGGAAAATCTTATTGGGCCATACAACATTGTGTATGATTTGTTGGAAATATTATTTCTTATATGTCTAACAGAAATGCCAACTGTAGCATGAAGAGTAAAGCTAAACCAAACCCTACTGATTTTATAAAGCTACCACGAGAACTGGCAATGTAGAAATAACAATGGATTACATACAGGTAGTGATGGGCTCCTACAGGTATGGTCAGGTATGCAGAACCGGTAGAAAAAAAATGATCCCCCCTCCTTTTTTTCCCCTTCTGTCCTCTGGGCATGTTTTTCCTATCACAGTAAATGAAGTTGAATGTGTATAATTTTAGAAGAGTTGTGCATGTGTGTGTGTACATACACATATAGTTTATGTAGTAGACAATGTATATATTTGTGCGCCTGTGTGTAATATGTATGTACACATATGGCATATATACATAGAATTAAATTGTATATTTTGGATGTTCAGTAATAGTAAATAGATAGGGAAATTGTATCTCTTTGAGGTGAGGAGAGGCTAGGCACCCTAGCCCTTACCCAAACCCTTGATGTGAGTGATGTCAAGTTGGCCACCTTTAAGCCAGCCACATGCCCTTTAAGCCACCCTAGTCACATGATTGTCAAGCAACTCCCACCTGGTCACATGGCTGGCAAGCCACTCCCACAAAGTAAGCTACATCCACGGTGTAAAAAGTTTTGCAGTCCTTCACTACATACAGGTCATGAATCTCCACCATAATTAAACTTCATATCACAGGCAATAATACAGTCCACCTGCCATGATTTGGAAAAAATCAAAAGAAACACAGAACCTGAATATTTGTTCTTGATGCTACTCGTTTTGTTTTTCTTTAATGGAGTATTAGAAAATATAGTCACATATCCAAAGATGTATTTCATGGAACAGGCCGAAAGATTTTCTTGCTGAATAAATCAGGCATTAAAAGCCTCTGCAGCTCCAGTCTGGGCTTTCAGTCAGTACACAATGGCATCTCTTGAGCAGAGATCTGATCTGAAATGATGTCAGATAAAGCACTAGCTTTCTTTACGCATTTCCAATGCCATCAACTCAGAGTTCCCATCTTTTCTGCAAGGTAGAGATGGTACTGTACTGATAGATTGTGGCAATAATCATTGTATGGACATGTACTAGGAAGAAGGCGAGTGTTCCTGTTGGCCTGATGGCATGAATCAGGTTGTGATGACATGAATTGTGACACAGGTAGTCCTTGACTGATGATCACAATTCAACCCAAATTTTCTGTTGCTAAGCAAGGCAGTTGTTGAGTGAATTGTGCCCTATTTTACATTTTTTTTCTTGCTACAGTTGTTAAATGAATCATTGCAGTTGCTAAGTCAGTAACCTAGTTGTTAAGTGAATCTGGATTCCCCATTGACCTTGCTTGTACAAAGATTGCAAAAGTTGATCACATGACTTGGGGCATTGCAACTGTCATAAATACATGCCAGTTGCCTAGTGTTTGAATTTTGATCACATGATCACAAGGATGTTGCAACAGTCATAGGTGTAAAAAATGGCCATAAATTACTTTTTTCAGTTCCATTGTAACTTCAAAGGGTCACTAAATGAATGATTGCCTAGTACCCAAACATGCTGTGGAAGAATAGATAATGCAGAAAAAGGGTGAGAAGCACCAAGAATAAAAAAAAGTGATTCGCGTAGGCTTATGGAAGGGCTCTTCCTGTTTCTATGAAAGAAATATGGCCTGAAATAGATAGAAAATGCAGAATACTGGTTAACTAGTAGGAAAAAACATCTACAACATCACATCTGTACTAAAAAACAGCACATGCTGTCATAGTCAAGGCTGTGATTTGTAAGGAGTGAAGTTAAATAACAAAAACAAAATGCTTTCCATGGTTGAAATGAAGAGTTGGGAACCATGAGGAATATTCATAACATAGAGCGCTAGTTTCTTTAGGGGGTCTAGTAGCACACAATTTTCTACAAGCACCTGTTATTGCTAGTTTTGTTATGCTATTCCATAACACAAATGCCATCATAAAATACATGAATGCACATTAATGAAGACATCAGAATAAATAACTGCAACCAGATTGTATAGCGATGCAGAAAGCAATGAACATGCAAGATGCAGGCAATTTTATCATTTGAAACTAGTAAGGACCAGACAGAAGAAAAGCAGTGAGAAATTAACAAAAGTCATGGTTGTTTTTAAATTACGTCATATGTTATGTTTCACGGAATCTTCATAAGAATAAACTGACTTGTATGTTTATTAAACTGTTCCATAAAATCAGCTATTTACATTTAAATCACTGGATAAATTAGAAAAGGTCAGACCTACAATCAGGCTTAAATTTGTAAAGTTACAACTTTCCTTTGCTAAAACCAATGGTCCATCATTTAGCCTTGTAGTGAAACTAAAGAGCTTACCAATAGGGGAAATGGCTAGGGTTAGAACTAGAAATCAAAAAATTACTTTGCTCTGCTAGAGAAGTACTCAACAGAGAAGTGCGCTCTCTACATGGGGCTACCTTTGAAAAGTGTTCGGAAACTTCAGATCGTGCAGAATGCAGCTGCAAGATCAATCATGGGCTTCCATAAATATGCCCATGTCACACCAACACTCCGCACTCTGCATTGGTTGCCTATCAGTTTCCGGTCACAATTCAAAGTGTTGGTTATGACCTATAAAGCCCTTCATGGCACCGGGCCAGTTTATCTCAGGGACCGCCTTCTGCCACACGAATCCCAGCGACCAGTTAGGTCCCACAGAGTGGGCCTTCTCCAGGACCCATCAACTAAACAATGTCAGTTGGTGGGGCCCAGGGGAAGAGCCTTCTCTGTGGTGGCCCCGACCCTCTGGAACCAACTCCCCCCAGAGATTAGAATAGCCCCCACCCTCCTTGCCTTTCGTAAGCTCCTCAAAACCCACCTCTGCCAACAGGCATGGGGGAATTAAGATAATCTTTCCCCCTAGGCTTCTACAATTTATGCATGGTATGTTTGTATATATGATTGGTTTTATGACAAGGATTTTTAGCTGTTGTAGTATTGGATTTTTACAGTCTGTTTTTTGTCACTGTTGTTAGCCGCCCTGAGTCCACGGAAAGGGGCGGCATACAAATCCAATAAATGAATAAATAAAGTAATTTACCATTGCTTTTGAGAGTAATTGTTTTTTATTTTCAAGTCTGGCCTATGCTGGTATTTCTTGGTGATCTCCCAGGTGTGATTCTGCTTAGATTTTTAAGGCCAAGCAACCTGACTCACTTGCTACCTGAACTATTTCAGGTAAGTAGATAAAGCTGATTAGTGCCTGATGTTTTTATATTGAATTGGCCATTAAAACAGTTGCATCCAAGATCTTGACATTAGAAGTGTTAATCAAGCACCAAATCCGCTTTGAGTTTGGAACCTTTAGCAATGCTGATGAAATATTTTTAAAGGATGCTTTTGGGCAAAAGGGCATACTTCTCATTGTCCTGTGGGTGATTTGGCAGCATCAAACATCTTCTTCCTGCCTTCCATTCCTGACATGGCCTCCACGTTCTTACGCCAGTCACTCACTTCTACTGGACGTTCCTGTGAAGGAAACCGAAACGTTAATCCTTACTGGAGGAGGAAGGGTTAATTTGTACAAGTAGAGATGAAGATATATTTCTTTCTTTATTTTTATTTGTTTGTTTTGTCAAGTATGTATTGGTGGTATACAAAGATATAATAATATTTATATACATGATACTAGTATAAAAGAAACATTAGGACAGGGGACGGACGGCCCTCTGGTGCCCTTATGCATGCCCCTTACTGACCTCTTAGGAATTGGGAGAGGTCAACAGTGGATAGTCTAAGAGTAAGGTTTTGGGGTTAGGTGATGATACTACAGAGTGTGGTAGTGAGTTCCACGCATCAACTACTCAGTTACTAAAGTTGTATTTCCTGCACTCGAGTTTAGAACGGCTTACTTTAAGTTTGTATCTGTCATGTGCTCATGTGTTGTTGTGGTTGAAACTGAAGTCATTGACAGGAAGGACATTGTAGCAAATGATTTTAGGGACTATGCTTAGGTCGTGTTTAAGGCAATGTAGTTCGCCTTAAACACGATATAAACTCTGCATGTGCCATATGAACAGAAAGGTGAGGAATACATTGTGTGGTTGTCAATAAGGTCATATGGCTAAACCTTTATAAACATAGTTAATATAGTGTATATATTGTACTGGCAAGTTTCCTGGTGTATATTAGTATATTATCTCCGGGACCGCCTTCTGCTGCACGAATCCCAGCGACCAGTTAGGTCCCACAGAGTGGGCCTTCTCCAAGTCCCATCAACTAAACAATGCCATTTGGCGGGACCCAGGGAAAGAGCCTTCTCTGTGGCAGCCCCGGACCTCTGGAACCAACTCCCCCAGAGATTAGAATTGCCCCCACCCTCCTTGCCTTTCGTAAGCTCTTTAAAACCCACCTCTGCGGTCAGGCATGGGGGAACTGAGATATTCTTTCCCCCTGAGCCTCTACAATTTATGCATGGTATGTTTGTATGTATGTTTGATTGTATTGGATTGTTACATGCTGCTTTTATCATTGTTGTTAGCCGCCCAGAGTCCATGGAGAGGGGCGGCATACAAATCAAATCAAATCAAATCAATATGCAGAAAATACAATCTAGACAGGGTGAGCACCAATAAACTCTTCAAGAAGCACCCCACATTAAAATTGTTATTTTGAAAAAAGTAGTATTTGGCATTCAGGGAGCAAAGATGAATATACTAATCAAGATTTAAAGGATATTAATCAAAGCATCTTCTAATTTAAATCTAAACTGTACTGTTTAATCACTGGAATATATGCCTGTGTCCAGGCTAGCTCTGTCTGGAATTTACCACATGCTAACATTTTTCAGATCTGAAGGACTATGTGTAATAATAATAATAATAATAATAATAATTATTATTATTATTATTATTATTATTATTATTATTATTATTATTTTAAAAAGGCCTGGATCATTTCCTTCATTAAGAGCCTTGCAAAACTAGCCATGTGCATTTTCTTATTATGAAATATTCTCTATTTATCATTGATGTTGGAAAAGCATGGATAGATTCATATATACAGGTCGAAGCACTGATATTTCTTCCAAGGAAATCAGTACAATAAAATATAAACTGTTGAAATAGTTGCATTATGTTATTCATGACAGGCTGCTAAAAATGTTTCCTGTGAATTGAGTGACTACTATCCCAGAATGGTATTTGCAATGATATCGTTACTTGGTCCTATGCATAGCGTGGCTCAGTGATTAAGACACTGAGCTTGTCCATCGAAAGGTCAGCAGTTCAGCAGTTCGAATCCCTAGTGCCATGTAATGGCGTGAGCTCTTGTTATTTGCCTCAGGTTTTGCCAACTTAGCAGTTCAAAAGCACGTAAAAAATACAAGTAGGAAAATAGGGATCACCTTTGGCATTTAGTCATACCGGCCACATGACTACAGATACTTCTTCACATAGTACTGACTCTTTGGCTTATAAACGGAGATGAGCACTGCCTCCTAGAGTCAGGAACAACTAGCTCATATGTGTGAGGGGAACCTTTACCTTTACCTTATCTATAGATCTGATAAATCTTGTTTAATTCACTTGACAGTAACATATTTCTTAATTTGTGGCTTGTTTGAACTCTTTCTTTTAAATTGTCATCCTTAAGATATATAGATACTTCAATGGCCGATATGCCCTTTTCTTCATTTTTTTAATCAAGTACTTGAATTCAGTTGTCTCTTATCTACAAATGTTCATTACAGGTAGTTCTCAATATACGACCACAACTTGAACCAGAATTTCAATTGCTAAACAAGGTGGTTGTTAAGTGAGTCATACCTGGCTTTAAAACCTGGTTTCCATGGTTGTTAAGTGAATCGCTGCAGTTAACTAAATCATGTGGTCATTAAATGAATCTGACTTTTTCCATTGCTGGCTGGGAAAGTTGCAAATGGCAGTCATGTGACTCAGAATTCTCAAAATTCTCAAAATTCTCAAAATTCTCAAAATTCTCAAAATTCTCAAAATTCTCAAAATTCTCAAAATTCTCAAAATTCTCAAAATTCTCAAAATTCTCAAAATTCTCAAAATTCTCAAAATTCTCAAAATTCTCAAAATTCTCAAAATTCTCAAAATTCTCAAAATTCTCAAAATTCTCAAAATTCTCAAAATTCTCAAAATTCTCAAAATTCTCAAAATTCTCAAAATTCTCAAAATTCTCAAAATTCTCAAAATTCTCAAAATTCTCAAAATTCTCAAAATTCTCAAAATTCTCAAAATTCTCAAAATTCTCAAAATTCTCAAAATTCTGCACATGCGCAGGAAGAAAAAAATCACTGAAATCTCACCAGAGGATGCTTGTGTGTGCACAATTTTGGTAATTTTGGTTAAAAAAAATGCTGACATCTTGTGCACGAGAGCATCCCCTCACAAGATTTTGCTTCTGTGCATGATCAGGAAGAAAAAAAAAGGCCATTTTTTTTTTAAAGGACGGTGCCACATGACGGACTGGCAAAGACAGGACCAGAGCTGTCAGGCACAAATTACGCAATTGGTGGGCCCCTACCAGAACAGCGCACCCTACCGCAGCAGTAGAAACCCACCACTGGTCAGAACCTGCTGAAACCCACCTCTGTAAAACACCTTCTATAATCCTCAATCTATTAAGAATGTTCATTTACAAACTATACTGCTCAAAAAAATAAAGGGAACACTTAAAACAACACAATAGAATTCCAAGTAAATCAAACTTCTGTGAAATCAAACTGTCTACTTAGGAAGCAACACTGATTGACAATCGATTTAACATGTTGTCAGCACATTCAACTTTGTACAGAAAAAAAGGATTCAATGCGAATGTTTCATTCATTCAGATCTAGGATGTGTTATTTGAGTGTTCCCCTTATTTTTTAAGCAGTGTATTAAAGGCAAGGACCATCTATTTATTCATTTATGATTAAACTTAAATGCCACCTGTCTCACTCTCAGGTGGCTCTATAAAAGAAGATTAACATAAAACATAACATAAAAACATGTTTATTCATGATGACATTAAAAAAAACCCAAATACATGGCAAATGGGATATACGGTACAGAAGGTGGGATTTCCAGCCACTGACCTTTTCTGTGTCCTCCTTCTTGACAGACTTGAGGTTGGCTCTCAGGTCCATAGAGACTTTGTGCTTTGAGCCAAGCAGAGCTCTAAGCATGGCATCTGCAGATACACGGACACGGCGCAAAGGAGGACGCTTGAATTTTCCCCTAAGGTCAAGCACCTTCATTTTCAAGTCTTTAATCTGCAGAAGGGGCAATATAGGTGATCATATATCATATGAGGTCTAAGGGCAGGGAAAAAACGGCATGGTCTTTTCCCAGGAAAATGGTATTGGGAATCCACCCCATCCGCTAGATCAGGGTTCTCCAACCTTGGCAACTTTAAGACTTGTGGACTTCAACTCCCAAAGTTCCTCAGCCAGCAACTCTGGGAGTTGAAGTCCATAAGTCTTAAAGTTGCTAAGGTTGGAGAACCCTGAGCTAGATTACAAGGAGGAATGCTTTGGAGGTGTTCTTGTACTAAAAGGTATTCTGCATTCTGTATTAGGTATGTTAGCTGCCTTGATTTATTTATAAGAATAATAAAGATAGAATATAAATAATATAATATAAAATAATATATAATATAAAATAATATATAATAAGTAATATAAATAATACAATATTCAGTAGCCTCTGGAAAAACTGTCACAGGAGCCTTGATTTATAAATCTAAGTTTTCTTGCTTTCAGTCTGCACACATTTTATTATTCCGCTGATAAAGGTAAAATTAGAACTCTAGCAAGAAAACATATATACAGAACATTAGCCTGGAACCCATATTTAAAAATAACAATCCAGAACTCTTATGGAAAATCTTGGAGATGTTCATTATTCCTATTTGCCATTTAAGACCAGGAAATGCTCAATTCTTGTTCTCTTATGCCAACAGTCAGAAGCACAGGTCCGAAATCCACTTTAGGGGAAAAAATGGATAAACTAGATCGGGATCTTTAAGATTGCATCATAAGGCTGTCACCGAATGTGTATTGGACATTTTCTTATAGACAATGATATTTTACTGGGGGGGGGGGGGTTGTATTCATGTATAATTTTTATCTGAGAATTTAAATAAGAACCATTCTCCATCTTTTTACCTCTCGTGTGTTATGGTTACACTTTGCTTCAATGTCATATCTCTCTTCATCCACAATGTCTACCTTTTCATGAAGCTCCCGGCACAGATCCTGTACAATTAAAAAGGGGAAATGTTAAAGGATGTTTTCTCTAGGCTTCAGATCGGGTTATTTCTAACTGATATTTCATTGGGGGAATATATAGGATCAAATACATTGATTAGACATTGTTCCGATCTAGAGGAGACATGATAGCAGTGTCCCAATATCTCAGGGGCTTCCACAAAGATGAGGGAGTCAAACAATTCTCCAAAGCACCTGAGAACAAGAAGCAATGGGTGGAAACTAATGAAGGAGAGAAGCAACTTAGAACTAAGGAGAAATTTCCTGATAGTTAGAACAATTGATCCGTGGAACAGCTTGTCCCCAGAAGTTGTGAATGCTCCAAAACTGGAAGTTTTTAAGAAGATGCTGGATAACCATTTGTCTGAGATGATGTTTTGCGTGATGTGACATAGAAACATAGAAACATAGAAGACTGACGGCAGAAAAAGACCTCAGGGTCCATCTGCCCTTATACTATTTCCTGTATTTTATCTTTCAATGGATATATGTTTATCCCAGGCATGTTTAGATTCAGTTACTGTGCATTTACCAACCACGTCTGCTGGAAGTTTGTTCCAAGGATCTATTACTCTTTCAGTAAAATAATATTTTCTCATGTTGCTTTTGACCTTTTCCCCAACTAACTTCAGATTGTGCCCCCTTGTTCTTGTGTTCACTTTCCTATTAAAAACACTTCCCTCCTGAACCTTATTTAACCCTTTAACATATTTAAATATTTCGATCATGTCCCCCCTTTTCCTTCTGTCCTCCAGACCATACAGATTGAGTTCATTAAGTCTTTCCTGGTAAGTTTTATGCTTAAGACCTTCCACCACTCTTGTAGCTCATTCAATTTTGTCAATATCTTTTTGTAGGTGAGGTCTCCAGAACTGAACACAGTATTCCAAATGTGATCTCACCAGCGTTCTATACAGCGGGATCACAATCTGCCTCTTCCTCCTTGTTAGACCTCTAGCTATGCAGCCATTTCACCTCACAAGTTTGTTGTGGGAAAAACTGGTGGAAGAAAGAGTCACCTTGAGCTATTTATAAAAAAATAAAGGTACAATTTTTTTAAAAAATTAAAAACCTGAATGATATATGTATTATTCCACTCTTTGGGAAGGGAAAAGATGGCATGAACTGGAGTTCCAAATTAAACTTCCTAATGCAGGGCCTTAGAGTCCTGTGTAACGCAACATGTCCCCTTAGGCATCCATTCCATTCCCTAAAGGAAGAATCTACCTGGAGTTGGGAGTAGGAAAGCCCACTGACATGCAGAGATGTTATCCTTTCTGCCAAATATCTCTCCTTCTCTCCTTGTTTGTCCACTTGTTCTTGTTCCCATTCTTCTTTGGCTTTAGCCAGCATCAAACTCTATGGGGGGAAAATAGGGAAACATTTGACACCTTTTTCACTATTGAACTGAAATATCAGCTGCAAGAAAGGCTTATGAAGAACTCCCATGCATAATGCACAAGGCAGAAGCCTTTGTCCAGTTCTCCAATCTTCTGCCACCAAATGAGCAGCAGATAAAATTGGAAAGGTTGTGCTAAATTTACACAGAAGTATTTGTTCTGTACAGTTCCATGCAAGACAGAGGTAGGTCCCTCCCAGTTCAGACAAGTTTGTCAGAACCGATAGCAACCTGCTGGTGACATCACAATGACATCACAGAATTGGTTCAGTCAGTGTTGGTCCATGGGTGCTGTTATGTTGTCTGAAATGAAGCAGCGTAGGTCAGGAACAATGAGAAGGGTTTATTATTACACAAGAGAATTGTAACGGTAACTGAAACAGAGCTAACGGCAAGAACAACAACATGGCCTTGCCTGGCAGCTATTTATATCCCTGCTGCCAGGCTGGGCCAACCAATCCAGTATGTGTATTTTCCCGCCCAAGGAATAAGGGGCGGGTAACCAAACCTAACTGTTTACTGGACACAACAGGTGCTGCCATCTTTTTAAATCTTTTTTTATTTATTTTTTCTTCTGAGCACGTGCAGAAGCTGGGTTTCCGACACTGCATGAGGTAGCAACCTGCTGGTGACATCACAATGACATCACAGAATTGATTCAGTCAGCGTTGGTCCATGGGTGCTGCCATCTTTTTAAATATTTTTTTTTCTTCTGAGCATGTGCAGAAGCTGGGTTTACAACACTGTGCATGAGGTAGCAACCTGCTGGTGATATCACAATGACATCACAGAATTGGTTCAGTCAGTGTTGGTCCGTGGGTTCTGCCATCTTTTTAAATCTTTTTTTTTTCTTCTGAGCATGTGCAGAAGCTGGGTTTCCGACACTGTGCATGAGGGCGCCATCTTGTTTTTGGCTTTTGGGGGAGTAGTATTTTTTGGCACTGCACACACATGCACAAAGCACGCGCATGCCCACCAGGCACGTCCACATGGCAGAAGAAGAAGCAAACCAGCGGTGAGATAAGTTAGAATCCACCCTTGGTCCAAGAATACCTTGCTTTAATTAACACATGAAGACTTGCATCATCATGACTCACCTTGAGAAGGAGTTTGCGTGAAGCTGTGATCTTGGGCTTCCTCTAAAGAGCGAAAATGAAAGAAATCAAGGGCATCATTTCAACAACACAATGATAATCATATATTCATACCAGCAAATGTTAAGAAAAACAAATCCTGGAACTGTACTTACCTCTCTACAGAAATTCATTTGGGAGAAGGAAGAAAGGGAGAAAAATGGAAAGAACAGAATGAATATATGAAATGTAATACTCTGCTCAAGATACTGAAAATATGAGTGAGTGAAAACATTTTATCAGGCTGAACTCCACAGTGATTCTTTAAAGGTATAGCAGACTTATTTTATTTTATTTTTATTTGTCAAAATGTGTACATGATAATAGGTATGGTATAAACATAAACAAAAGCAAGTAGGTATAGGTAAATTTGGACAATAAGACAGTAGGACAGGGATGGTAGGCACGATGGTGCGCTTATGCACACCCCTTACAGATCTCTTAGGAATATCAAATACTTGAATACCAAAGTTGTGAATATTAAAACTATTTTTATTATAGGGTTAAGTAACAAATATGAATGCCCCTCCCTCCTACATTACTTTATATCAAAGTCACCCAAATCATGAGATGTGTGACAAATAAATATGATTTATAATAACAAATTATTAAATGGAACTGGGTAGGGTCAAATCTAGCATTTATTTATTTATTTGTTTGTTTGTTTGTTTGTTTGTTTGTTTATTAGTTTATTTATTAGTTTATTGGGTTTATATGCCGCCCCTCTCCGCAGACTCGGGGCGGCTAACAACAGTAATAAAACAGCATATAATAATAATCCAATACTAAAAACAGTTAAAAACCCATTATTATAAAAACCAAACATACATACACATATACCATGCATAAAATTGTAGAGGCCTAGGGGAAAGAGTATCTCAATTCCCCCATGCCTGGCGGCAGAGGTGGGTTTTAAGCAGCTTATGAAAGGCAAGGAGGGTGGGGGCAATTCTAATCTCTGGGGGGAGTTGGTTCCAGAGGGCCGGGGCCGCCACAGAGAAGGCTCTTCCCCTGGGTCCCGCCAAGCGACATTGTTTAGTTGATGGGACCCAGAGAAGACCCACTCTGTGGGACTTAATTGGTCGCTGGGATTCATGCTTTCTGAAATTCCATTCCTGCTTTGGCTGAGATTTCTGCTATCTGATCCTTGTTTTGGCTATGGCTTTTCTTCCTTTTCTTTAAGACTATTATCCCATCGTATTGGAGACCTGCATTGATCAGGATGGATTTCCTATCTGGTGTTGTCTTATTAGCTGTGGTATTAGCCTTGTTAAAACCTCTCTTTAAAAGTCATAAGCCTCTGTTACTAATAATCACAATGATCTCATTTTGCTATGGTTCTTTAACGTAGCCATCCTGAAACATGTACTCTCCTCATGTCTTGAATTACAATTTTCAGAATTCAAGATAGTCAATAATTCTGTAAACCAAAAACATCTGAAGAGCAGCAGGCTAACAAAGTGTGCCCTAACCTTCTAACCCTAAGTTTCAAGTTTCAAGTTTTATTGGATTTATATGCCGCCCCTCTCCGAAAACTCATGGCGGCTAACAACAATCATAGACAATATACAATAATAATCCAATACTAAAAGCAAATTAAAACCCCTTAATATAGAAAACCAAAACGGCCTAGGGGGAGAAGAAATCTTAATTCCCCCATGCCTGGCGGCAGAGGTGGGTTTTAAGTAGTTTACGAAAGGCAAGGAGGGTGGGGGCAATTCTAATCTCTGGGGGAAGTTGGTTCCAGAGGGCCGGGGCCGCCACAGAGAAGGCTCTTCCCCTGGGTCCCGCCAAGCAACATTGTTTAGTTGACAGGACCCGGAGAAGGCCCACTCTGTGGGACCTAACTGGTCACTGGGATTCATGCGGCAGAAGGTGGTCCCTGAGGTCTAGTAACATGGGCTAAAGAAAGAAACTCCATTCAGACAATATATTTTCTCTGTTTACTAAAGAAATACATTTTCTGGTCTATACAATATAGACACAAGATGCTAATTTAAAACTAAACAAACTCAGTATTTCAGGGGAATTAGGGTGCTAATTTTGTAATATTTTTGTTAAGAATGGTGGGTGAATGCAACCAGAATCTGACTAAAAATGTTTAAGATTTCAGTACAATTTTGTGTCTCTCTCACGGCTGCATATTGCTATAGGGCTTTCCATAAAATGGAAACATAAGTTAAATACTAAAGCCTAGAGTCAGACAATACTGTACTTTTTATTTTAATATTTGATCACATCTATAATTGGACTGACATTTAAATAATTGACTGGTGAGTTGCCAGATTTTGAGTATGAGGTAATCACATTTTTTAAACAAAAGAATAGCTCTCCTTAGGTAAAAAATATCCTTATCAACTCCTCAGCCTAATCATTTATGGAATTCATTGCTGCATTGGAAAATCACTGAGGGTTTTTTCCTGCCATCTAGTGATTGCTTCACAGAACTGATTTATAAACCTAATTAAAATGTATTTGACCTCAAAATGTTCCAGTCTGATTGTAAATATTGGCAATAACAGAATTCAGCATGCATTTTCGCCAGTAGAAGGCGGTTCCCGAGGTATTCTGGTCCACTGCCATGTAGGGCTTTAAAGGTCATTACCAACACTTTGAATTGTGACCGGAAACTGATTGGCAGCCAGTAATGCAATAATTCTAAATTCAGAAGATGAATCTGAACTATGTGTGAATGAAGGATATCTTGGCCAATGGGGAAAATAAGATATTTACTCACAGTTCAGGCATTGTGGAAACAAATGTTGTGCCTATAAATCAAAATAAATCAATGAGTTACAAGGATTGAAACAATCCCAGCATTTAAAAACGATGCATAATATAAGCAGACTCCATTTATTCTGTGTTATATTCATTTTAGATTTCTTTATCCCAAAATTCCAGAAGGTTAGAAAAGTGAGACTGAATAATATTACTTCCCAGCAATATTGAACTTGAAATCGTTTTCTCCCAAGGGAGAGAATGCAACTCTGATGGAGTGGTAAATGCCAGCTAAAAATAATTCTCATAACGATGAACAGCAATGCATTATTTTATTCTTATTCCTGGATAAAATCAAATATATTTAAAATCAAAAAGATGATCCATAATAAATTGAAGTGCAGTTATGTGAACCATTCTGTGTATGCATCTACAATATAAGAGTTTTGCAAATACTATCTCTCAGTTCCATTCTTAGTTTATGTATATTCTCTGTATAGGTTCACTTAGAAATAAAGCCACTGAATCTTATATAAAGACCTGGATGTAGGTTATAACTTCAGGCAATAGCTCTGGACACAAAGCGTAGAAAGCACAAAGTGAATTCCAGGGTTTTACGTCTGACGAACAAGCACAGGACTGGACACAGGTGCATAAGTAGAGCTCAACTTAGAGCCGGGGTGGCATAGTGGTTAGAGTGCAGCACTGCAGGCTACTTCAGCTAACTGCTAGCTGTAGTTTAGCAGTTCAAATCTCACCACCGGCTCAAGGTTAACTCAGCCTTCCATCCTTCTGAGGTGGGTAAAATGAGGACCCGGATTGTTGGAGGAAATATGCTGATTCTGTAAACTGCTTAGAGAGGGTTGTAAAAGCACTATGAAGTGGTATATGTTATTGCTAATGTTTTTGCTATTAACTCTCAGATGAATCTCCCAATGTTGAGATAGCTCAGAAGCCAAGTCCCCCACCTCTGATGAGAATTGGCAGAAGAATGGAAGGAAAAGAATCCCATGACCACTTATTCCCACTGTTGCCTTCTCCACAGCAGCAAGCATAATCAGGCAAGAGTTGCTTCTGATCTCCTCAGTCCTCAAAGCAGGGTGGTTTTGGACTGGTTCTGTGGAACCAGTAGTAAATTGGCAGCCTGGGTCACTAGAACAGGCCGCGACCCAGGCCTACCATGCCCCCAAACAGGCTCTCTTGGCGGCATCATAGGTGCCACCATCTTGTTTTTTGCTTTAAAAGCTGGTTTTACAGCACCGCACATATGCATACGTGCCTGCAAAGCACACCCACGCACCTGTGCAGTGCATCAAGGAGAGAACCAGCAGCGAAGTAAGCCAGAACCCACCTCTGACTCAAAGTATTTTTTGTTCTCTATCAATGTCACTTCTTGCGTTCAAATCCTGCCTTCAAGACCCTTCTGAACATCTTTTAGGATGAACTGCAAAAATGTATTTTCTACCATCCCACAAAACTGAGCATTTCTCCCATCTCTGTTGCTCTCTCGTGGCTAACTAGCTTTTTGCCTCCTGGCCATCATCACTGTCTGTACCTCACATAATCAAATTTGTTAAAAGGATGGGGCAGGGGATGAATGGCAAGAGGACCCCAAATGTCTGCCTTCTCTGCCTGCCCTATCCTTATTGTACTACCTTCTCTCTTGCCAGTCTTGTGTTATGGCAGCAGAAAGTACTGGGCAATATTAAAACCTTCAAATGGAGAGACCTTGGACACTGGTTTCCCTTGTCTACAAATTTTGGGGTCCTGAATCCCTGAAGATTCCACACTAATGATTGGAATATTTATCAAGATATTTAAAAACAATACTCAAACACAGTAAGATACTAAAAAAGATTACCGTAGATTGTAAAATACCTGGATGGCTTTTCTTTTTCAAGCTCTCGACAGATGTTTGCAGTTTGAATAATTTGATAACTAGATCTATTACTTTGGTTTCTGCATTTGAATCCTATCTCTCGCAAAGAGTCTTAAATCAAAGTTAAATAGTGTGATTTTCATTTTTTTCAAAACAATACATCCGTGTTAGCTTCAAA